>NC_060124.1:368373558-368676589 GCF_021461395.2 Schistocerca americana | reverse complement strand
GTGTGGTTTTCATGAGCAATAAAAAGGGCGGAAATGATGTTTATGTTGATCTCTATTCCAATTTTCTGTACAGGTTCCGGAACTCTCGGAACCGAGGTGATGCAAAACTTTTTTTGATGTGTGTAGTTCCTAGCTCACGGTATCTGCCAAGTGCGGACATGAACGTCCTGCGGAGCGGCCCACACGGGCCACACTTGGTCGTACCGTTCGCGCCCGATTTGTCGGCCCGACGGAGGGCGCGGAGTACAGTAGGTGCGTCCGACTTCACTTCCAGGGTGCGCCTTCCCCTCAAACGGTTAATTCAGAGGCCTTTTATTGGGAAAGTTAAATACGGTATGATTCAAGAACAAGCGAGAACCTGAAGGTGTAGCCCAGACCCACCACCTAGGCACAGATGTAGAACAAATTGTCAACAATTTTAGTCCAACAAATCGCGTCTGCCGACGCAGCAACAACACGCTACAACCAAATGTCTCAAACAGTGATATGTTAATAAAACCAAAATCAATCACTTAAACAACTTTAACTAAAAGTCATACCAGCAGTATCGCAAGAGTTAAAACAAATTGCGACTGCTAAACTTAGTTTACAAGTAACAGTTAAACACACTCAGGGTTGAGGTATTTTAAGTAATCGATTGAGCTCACTTCTACACGTGATGCTCCCAAGAAACACCAAACGATATTTTTTCCTTAGGATAATCGAGCCCTTGGTGGATGTCGACGTTCAAACCTCCGCACACGTATTTCACGGATTTAGCGTACTTTGGTAATCACACAATTCAAGATCCACCAGACTGCCTGGAACAAACACTCAGTTTCAAAACATTATACACAATAAGGCCCACGGCTGGGATGGTAAGGCAGAATGCTGGCACTACTAGACACCAAGCAACAAGAGTTCCATCAAAATGGTGCAACAGATTGCGTAGGGTCCGACCACAACATGGATTACTAACAGATTTTCGTAACTCAGCACTCGCAAATAGTTTGCCTAAGGTGAGGTACACTTGCAATACGGAAGGCAGAAAGTGCATGGCCAGTCAAAGACAAATACAATGATGTCACCTTATCAGGTCAGCGAAATAATCGTCCAACAGCGTCAGAGAAGTAGGTCGCCACTATAGTCTCCCAATAAGATGAAATCTGTTAACGGCCACCAACTGCTTGGCTGCGCAGACCTTCTCAATACAGCCGTTACAACTGTCGCCTGTACAAAGCCTTTTCAAAACACCTCTTCACCGACAGGATTACTTCTCCTCCTTGGGAAATCGCGCCGTCTTCTCTCCACTTCCCAACTAAAACCCACTCGCGCTCGCCCGTCGATCTGCTTACTGCCGCTCCACCTCGCGACCGACTCACCAGCGCCGAAAGGTTAGCATCTCTGAACAAATATCGATAACCGCAAACCCAGCATGGCTCACTTATTTTTTTAAAATGGTTCAAATGGCTCTGGGCACTATGGGACTTAACATCGGAGGTCATCAGTCCCCTAGAACTTAGAACTACTTAAACCTAACTAACCTAAGGACATCACATACATCCATGCCCGAGGCAGGATTCGAACCTGCAAGCGTAGCAGTCCCGTAGTTCCGGATTGAAGCGCCTAGAATCTCTCGGCCACCGCGGCCGGCTTATTTTATTAGTCAACCAGTTTTGGCACTTTATTATGCCATCTGACCGACATGTAGGAATAATCTACCTCGCTTGTGATCGAGTCAGCGGGTGATGTTTGATGTGGTCACTGTAGCAAGTAGATACCATCTAATACCAGTATTGGTGACCACTGCCTCGATCACTAGGGAGGTAGATTATTCCTACACGTCGGTCAGGGGCCCGAAACTGGTTGCCTTATAAAGTAAGGTTGAAAATTGACGTCTGAAAGATGTTTACTTTGATATCTTGGCTAATGTTGAAGTCGAGGCACAAACATCTTCGGCTACATCTGAAATTATACCTTTGCAGATATCACGCGTTCCGCAGATAAAGAAAAGCCCAGGCACCAGGAGAAGACAATCAGGTTCTTCAGCAGCCCTAACCACGTCTCCTTGCAAGAGATCTCTAGAAGTATCGACGTCAGCAACAAATAAACCACAGACAAAGAAGCAGAGGCTACCAAAGCATAGGAACCAAGAATTATCTGATTCTGAGGATGATGTTTTTAGTGTGAGAGATGATTAGTCCACCCTCCGGACAACAGTGTAGCCACTAACAAAGATGACCATTGCCCCTTTTGCTCAGATAAATTTTCGCGGGACAAGGCAGGGGGAGAATGGGAAATGTGTCTAATGTGTGAAACGTGAGAGAACACAAAATGTTCATGCTACGATAAAGTACGATATGAGTGTGACGTCTGTAAGTGAAACTACTTAGATTAAGGAATTTAATAACTGAAAATGGTATATTTCGTGTTCTGTTGTATTATTATATTTTATAGGAATTTCTTTGATAATGAATTATTAGATTTTCAATTACTTGTTTAAACTTTAAGAGACTTTAAACGAATGGACTATCCCTCTTTTTACCCCATAATCTGAAGAGCCAAAAATGTCAAACTTCGTGTTAGAAATGTTCCTAACGTAGTTTGTATTCGAAAACGTAGGATGCTTTAAAAAACATCCCACGGTATGTGCTACAGATATTTTGTTTGCTTAAAGTGAGAAACTGAGAAATTTACGGACGAAAAACATAATGGTATTCCATATTTGTACAACTTCTTCAACTGTTTCATTTTCAATAATTTCGCACAGCATACAGTTTTTTAGAATCGCTGCGTGAAGCTGAGACAAACACTCACTCTTCGATTTAAAATTTATTGTTGTTTGTTAGAGCCGGAGATGGCGAAGGATCTTTTCTTTTAATGCAGGCAGACGCTAAATCTAGGTCTCCAGTTTTGATTTTTGTACTGGTAACTTAAATATTTCGTGGGTTTTTTATTTTGCACCCCTTTTAACGATGGTTCTCCCGAGCTACATTATAAAACGAACTTAGGCTCAGGTGGACCATTAGCCCTCGCGACTGAATAATATTAATAAAATTCCTCTCATTTTTAGGGTTTCGTACTTAAATCGGTAAAAACTGAACGCTTATAGGACCACTTTGAAATCAGTCTATCTTTACGTTTGTCTGTTTGACCCTTTTTCTCTGGATCAGGCAGGCGTATCAATTTGAAATTTGTGTGAGATACTAAAGTCTAGGCCGGCAGGGGTGACCGAGCGGTTCTAGGCGCTACAGTCTGGAACCGCGCGACCGCTGCGGTCGCAGGTTCGAATCCTGCCTGGGGCTTGGATGTGTGTGATGTCCTTAGGTTAGTTAGGTTTAAGTAGTTCTAAGCTCTAGGGGACTGATGACCACAGAAGTTAAGTCCCATAGTGCTCAGAGTCATTTGAACTAAAGTCTAGGGCTCGTTAGTGGTGTAAAAAATTGAAGCTTCTAAGTTAATGCAATAAAAGGTGCGGCCAATTACGTCACATATTTTGACAATCGCCAATTCAGTCATCAGAAACTATGGGGTGGTTCCTGTTTGACTACAACTATGACATTTGTCAAGAACAAAGCTTTCACAGTACTAGCAAAGGAAAAAAAATCCGAAAGTGGTGACTTTGTAATTATATAACACGATAAAATATTGCTTTGTGATTTGTTGGTCGGTTATCAGTCCTTCCGTCTATTATGCCCCCTTTTTTCTCAGTAATCGGTAGACTTGAAAAGCTAAAATTTGTGTCACACGCTAAGGTCTACAGTCCCTTGGCGGTGTAAGAAATCTAAGCTCCAAAGTCAATGCATTCAGACTATACGGCGCTTTATCTCTTATATTTTGATACTCGCAAACACACGTTGTCATCGAATCATCAAATTTGTCAAGATGTAAGGTTTCACAGTACAAGCAAATGAAAACACAAACTGAAAATAGTTAATTTGTAATCGTATCACAAGAATTATTGTCATTTTATCCGATTGTCTGTCTCCCCTCGTCTGGTAAGACCCCTTTACCTCAGGAATGATACACTTGTCAAGTTGAAAGTTATGTCACAAACTAAGGTACATGGTCCCTTAGCGGCGTAAAAAATGTAAACTTCTAAGTGAAGAGACGGCTGTTTCTGCCACATACCACTGTTTTGGTGCTCCTAAACTCATTCATCAAAACCTGTGCAGCGCGGGGTAGCCTGTGGTCTAGGGGTCTTGCCACGGTTCGCGCGGCTGCTCCGTCGGAGGTTCGAGTCCTCCCTCGGGCATAGGGGTATGTGTTATCCTTAGCGTAAGTTAGTTTAAGTAGTGTGTAGGCCTAGCGGCGATGACCTCAGCAGTTTGGTTCCTTAAGAACGTACCGTGACTTTCCAAAAATCTGTAGGGCACTTCCCGTTGACCTAAAATCTTGAATTTTGGCGGTAAGTGTAGCTTCACAGTATGTAACCGCTCAATGTCATTCAATACGATTACGACGACACCACTTGATCAACGTTAACACTCGTGGTGTCACTCGCCTTCATACATGGCAGTGGACGTTTGAAAATTCGTGACGCTAGCTCAATGGTCGTCAATTGATTTAAATGTATTTCCTGGCTGACTCTTAATTCAATTGCTGCCACGGGGGTGAGGAGAAAGAACACATCCTGGTGGTACCAGCATTATGCGTATTTAGATGTTCGATTAATCTGAATGGCTTGCAATGTTCCAGCAATTCTATTCGAACTCTATGCTGATGTATCGACAAGGACCATTTTCGCAGATAAACATGCAAGAACGTAATGGATGTTCAGTTTCTCAATATAGTTCGTCGCACTCACACATTATACATCTGCTATAAGAACAATTTCATGCATTTACAGTTTTGGTGTCCCACAATATTGGTTGGCTAAATATTATGCCGATACGTTGCATACAACTTCCACAGATATTGTTTATCATGTAGTCAAGACTACGTAATGAAGCCAATATCGTGGATAAAATTGAAATGTATCCAGAATGAGATTTTCACTCTGCAGCGGAGTGTGCGCTGATATGAAACTTCCTGGCAGATTAAAACTGTGTTCCCGACCGAGACTCGAACTCGGGACCTTTGCCTTTCACGGGCAAGTGCTCTACCAGGAGACGAGGTACTGACAGAAGTAAAGCTGTGGGTACCGGGCGTGAGTCGTGCTTCGGTAGCTCAGTTGGTAGAGCACTTGCCCACGAAAGGCAAAGGTCCCGAGCTCCAGTCTCGGTCGGGAACACAGTTTTAATCTGCCAGGAAGTTTCAAAATTGAGATGTAGTTTGTTGATTAACACTTCTCTTTTCACTAATTATATGAAGTATGAATCGGGATTGGAGGTGATGATCCTATCCTTCTTTTTTCGTATTTTAGGTCCCCTGTTAATTAATATCTGGTAGTAAATAAGCGAACTATTTTTTATTCTGGCGCGTTGTTTGTATCAGTTACCCCCGCAACCGTCCAAGGATAAGATTCTATTAATGTTCCGCGCACACGCGTTTCACCATTTTATAAAATGCAGAATTACGTAAACTATAGCTTTCCGTTGCGCACAACTTTCGTGGGTTCCACAACCATAATAGTTTCCCCAAGAGTATTTTTCCCAGCTAACACAAAGTTCGAATTATGTTGTCGGATTCACTTTCACTCCACCCGACAATAAACGTCTCTGATCACTTCGTCACCCGTAATGTATTTTAAATGTGCTTGAAGAGTCTTTAAATAATCTCCTTGACGAATTTCGCAGTCGCGTACCACTTTTTCATCGACTAGCCCGATCGCGATAACTGAAGGTAGAGAGCTCAATAATGTGTTACATGTCCTTTTATATGTATTAAAAAACAAACGCGCCCCTATATCTTTCTGTCCCGCTTGGTCTTTGCTACTTTGCTTTTTATTACTTTTCATTATATTACATCTTAGTAATACTGTGCAGTTATTAAAGTTTCGTATTACTTTCCCCTTTTTAATTCTTCCCCGATTTTAATTAATATGATGCTAATTGACACGCCTGCCCGCAAAGTACCGTTATAAGCACAAGTGAAGAAAACAATCCGGAATTTGTTAATCTATAATTACGTGACAGTGAAAAAATGTTTTTATCTGACTGACAGCCTTTTGGTCTGTTAAGACCTTTTTTTTAAGAAAGAGGGGCGCCACAGTACTATCACCAAAAAAAGACAGTAGTACGTGAAAATTGCGAAGACTGCTGATACATCTATCGATTCGTACTGAACGACCGAGCAGCCTTTCTTATTGCGTTATGAACGTTAGCCAGTAAGCCGAGTCGTTGTCGGTGTTCCCCGTAAGGCAAGTGGTGTGGCGGGCTGCGGGCTGCCTTCGGCGGTAAGTGCAGCGGGTGTCTGGTAGCTGGTCCGTCGCGGCTGGAGGGGGTTGGACGGCTGGCGCCTGTCGCCGGGCTGTTCCCAGGGGGCGGCGGCAAAAAACGCGCCCTCCCGCCGATCGATAGCGCGGCCCGGACGCTTTCCGAAATGAGGGCCAGGTACTCTCATTCCGGGGCGGGCTTTTAGCTGCAGAGCCCCGCGAGCCCACTAACGCCCGCCACTTTGAGCTTTTGCCGAGGACTGCCTCCTCTCGCGTCAAATAGTTCCCCGCGACTCTGCCGCTCTTCGAGCGAAAGATGCGAAAGTAGCTTAGCGCGGTGCAACAGATCAGAAAAAGAACACTTTTCGAGGAAGTACTATGTCACGTAGTGCTATAATTATAATACACTGCTTAACAAAACGAAGTACAGGAGGAAATGAAATTGTTGTTGTTGTGCTCTTCAGTGAAGAGACTGGTTTGATGCAGCTCTCCGTGCTACTCTACCCTGTGCAAGCTTCTTCATCACCAAATGTCTACTGCAACCTTCTTCCTGCTGAATCTGCTTAGCGTATTCATCTCTTGATCTCCCTCTACGATTTTTACCCTCCATACTGCCCTACAATACTAAATTGGTGATCCCTTGATACCTCAGAACATGTACTACCAACCGATCCCTTCTTCTATTAAAGTTGTGCCGAAAATTCCTCTTCTCCCCAATTCTGTTCAGAACTTCCTCATTAGTTACGTGATCTACCCATCTAATCTTAAGCGTTCTTACGTAGCAACACATTTCGAAAGCTTGTATTCACTTCTTGTCTATTTATCGTTCATGTTTCACTTCCATACATGGCTACATTCCATACAAATACTTTCAGAAAAGACTTCCTAAGACTTAAATTTGTACTCGATGTTAATAAATTTCTCTTGTTGAGAAACGCTTTCCTTGCCATTGCCAGTCTACATTTTATATGAAGCGCTTATTTCAGTAGTGGTACAAGTAAATTTTTGTTCATTCTGAGATACAGAGTTCTAATTAAAGGGTAGATTTTTCAGCGCATGTTTAACTTTAGGACTCTGTATCTCAGATCGAACAAAAATGGACTTGTACCACTATTGAAAAGACCTTCATATCCTCTCTACTTCTACCATCATCAGCTATTTTGCTCCTGAAATAGCAAAACGCATCTACTACTTTGTCTCATTTCCTAATCCAATTCTCTCAATATCACCTGATTTAGTAAGATTGCATCCTCGTTTTCTTTTGTTGATGTTCATCTTATATCATCCTTTAAGGACAATGTCCATTCTGTTCAAGTGCTCTTCCAGAACTTTGCTGTCTGCAACAGAATTACACTATCATCAGTGAACGTTGAAGTTTTTATTTCTTTTCCATGGATTTTAATTCGTACTCCGAGTTTTTCTATTGTTACCTTTACAGCTTGCTCAATATAGAGATTGAATAACATCGGGGATAGGCTACAATACTGCTTCCCTTCCATGCCCCTTGACTCTTATAACTGCCATCTGGTTTCTGTACAAATTGTAAATAGCATTTCGCTCCCTGTATTTGACCTCTGCCACCTTCAATTTGAAAGAGAGTTCAAATGGTTCAAATGGCTCTGAGCACTATGAGACTTAACATCTGAGGTCATCAGTCCCCTAGAACTTAGAACTACTTAAACTCAACTAATCTAATGACATCACACACATGCATGCCCGAGGCATGGTCGCGCGGTTCCGGACTGAAGCGCCTAGAACCGCTAGGCCACAGAGGCCGGCCCTGAAAAAGAGTATTCCAGTCAACACTGTCAAAACCCTTCTCTAAGTCTACAAATGCTAGAAACCTACATTTGCCTTTCCTTAATCTCTGTTCTAAGATAAGTCGTAGCATCAGTATTGCCTCACGTGTTCCAACATTTCTAAGGAATCTAAACTGATCTTCCTCAAGGTCGGCTTCTACCAGTTTTTCCATTCATCTGTAAAGAATTCGTGTTAATATTATGCAGCCGTGACTTATTAAACTAATAGTTCGATAATTTTCACACCTGTCAACAGCTTCTTTCTTTGGGACTGGAATTATTTTATTCTTCTTGAAGTCTGAAAGTATTTCGCCTCTTTCATACATCTTGCTCACCAGATGAAAGAGTTTTGTGTTAAACTTTACATATTCTGAAGATATGTAACATTATTTCAGTGATTACCAAATCTGGTCACAATCACGAAGTAACATGGTAGTTTGAGTCCTTTTATCACTATGATATTGCACCCCATTTGGCCTGGGTGTATGCCCTGATTCGGTTGGGAAGTTAATTATAAATGCGTAGTAACTCGTCCTCAGGAAAGGTGGCCGACAACTCTTGTAACTGCTCCTTCAAATCCTCGATATTGGCACTGGGACAGAGTTGACGCCCGGGACTGTCCCACACAGTTTCTATGAGGGACACATCTGGGAATTTGTTGGCCTCAGGAGTACCTCAACATCACGCAAACAGTCCTTAGAGACACATGTCACGCATGTACCAGCATTGCTCTGCCCTACAATGGCACCGCGACACTGTTGCGTGACAGGACGCAGGATGACTGCAACGTATCGTTATGCCGCCATATTTCTCCCAATCAGTCCCATATGTGACCTGAAGTCATATCCGGTTGCTCCCCACACGATAATGCCAGGAGTATCGCCCTTGTGCCTCTCCGAAACGGAGGAAAAATTGGACCCTTGCAAAGGTCGCCGCCTTGCTCGCCTACAGTGGGCATCTGGTGTAGCGCAGAACACGATTCATCGCTAAACAACACTACACCATTCGTCAGCAGCCCATATTTCCTGGTCGCAGCACCACTCCAAGCGCACTCACTTGTATTGTGGTGTTAACATTAGCCTACACATGAGACGATAAATCCATAGTCCATCTGAAGATATTCTGCGACCAATGGTGCGGGATAACGCAGAAACTTGCAGGGAATCCATTACTCGTTTTCAGATAACAGGCGCTGATGTTAAGGATTAACTGTGTGCTTGATCCACAAAACATTGATCCTTCCTTGTGACGGTCGCATTTAATCGATCAGAAGCTTGATGACAATAATGCCCGACTCAACGTTTCCACGCAGTCCAGCATCGAGCCACTGTCAAATCCATATTTCTCACTAATCTCAGTATTGAAACTTTCAACTGCTGGACAAATGGAAATCCACAAGGAGGCCCCTTTAAATCTCTGTCATATGTGGATAATGCTGTTTCACCTGTGTATGCCGCATCCTCATGTACTTACTTGATCATTCAACATCTGACGATCTTATTTTGCCTCCCAGGCCTTGTAACAACGCAAAATACAGGCAACACTAATGCATTCTGGTGCCTGTCACAGAGAAATGCAAGTTTAATCATTTGTATACTCCTCGATGTAGATTCCTAGGCTGAACCTATAATACCGGCATTATTTGGGCAAATTTTGTGATAATTAACCTGCAAAAATAACATTTTAGATGAAGTTTCGAATTAAATAATACAATAATACAATAATTAATGTTTATTACTTAATTTATGAATTTAAAAAGAAGTAAGTGTGGTTTCTTTAAATTCAAATGGCTGACGTCATCAGTCCCCTAGACTTAGAACTACTTAAACCTAACTAACCTAAAGACATCACACACATCCATACCCGAGGCAGGATTCGAACCTGCGACCGTAGCAGCAGCGCTGTTCCAGACTGAAGCATCTAGAACCACTCGGCCACAGCGGTCGGCGTGAGGTTTCTGGGACTCATATTTGACTCAAGCTTACATGCTTGCCACATCTTGAGGACCTGAAGAAACGGTCTCTTAAAGCTCTAAGTGTTGTAAAATGCCTTTGCCACAATACATGGGGAGCAGACAGGACTGTCTACTCCAGTTTTACAGGACATTTGTGCGATCGCACCCGATTGGGTCACAGTGTGTCTGTGAAACCGTCTCACTTGAAGACGTTGGACGTGGTTCACCACGAAGGAATTGTGTTGGCTTCTCGAGCACTCAGAACAAGCCTCTTTGTAGTGGTTGCTGAACCACCACTTCACATTTCGTGACGGCTACTTGCTGGGTGCCAGGTCATGTAAGGATATAGGGAAATGAACAGGCTGCTCAGTTTGCCAAGGAGGCCTACAGAAGACAGGATGTGGCACAGTGTCCTATACGCTTGTAGCTGTCTTTTCTGCACTACAGATGAAGTGCATGCAGTTGTGGGATGAGGAATGACAGGCGGTAACGGACAAATAGGTGTGTCTGGTGACATCAGCTATAAAGCCGAGATGTTCCTCTCACCAGTTACTCAGGTGGGATGAAGTGACCCTCACATGTCTTTGCATAGAGCACTTCCTGTTTAGTTAATACTGACGCGATTCTTCGTTCCATGCTTCTGTGTGGGCAAATACAAAGTTTCCCAACTTTTGCTACCTTTATTTTACGTGTTGTTTTATGCTCTTGTTTATTGCATTATAGCGACACTCGTCTCCAACTGTTTTCGCGTGGTCGCTGAAGATCTTGTTGTCATGCGCCCATACCAACATATCCATCCATCTCCACGCTGTGTTTGTCTTTGCCCATTGTGGTGTGCACATCACAAACACAACTTTTCTAGCAGCTGTTAAATAGCAACATGACAAATTTGGTGAGTCCAGTGCACACCACTGGCCAAAGACACTTCTCAGCCTAGAACAATAGTGTGTTCCACACACACACACACACACACACACACACACACACACACACACGTGCTCGCTACCACTGCCAAATGGGACTGATGTCTCTCCCTAGCTTTCTTTTTAACCTTTCATTCTATTCCCTGAAGGGGAATGTGGGCCTAGCGAGGGTTCTCAGACTCTTTGTCGCCCTTGTCCTATGGTTGTTCTGTTGGGACTCTGTGTATTAAGTGTTTGGGGCATCTGGACTGGGAGGGCATGTCACCTAATCAAGAATCTAGCAGAGCGCATTTTGGGGACAAATTCGGCATTCGCCAGCTCCGGCTGTGATTGCTTTCTTGTTTCTAGCGATAAAACACGGCCTTATGGTTAAATTCTTCCAGCTCTGCTCATCAGAATACTGAATCAGCTGAAGACCTCAAACGATTGAATAACTCTGTATGTCTTTTGCTGGACGTTTTCTTGTGGGCATCCAGTGTTGCCAGCATCTCTCTGTGGTGACTCCCTCATTTTGGAGGATGACCAGGCCATCTGGTGAGCAAAGCTAGGCACGCTCACGTCTCCATTTACAGACTACGTTGTTATATTTCCCTCAATAGGAGACCTCCATGTGGAGCGCCATCCTTGACTGTGACTTGGCCTCTTCTAGGGCGGCATCGACGCTGATGCGCCAGTTGTCATCTACTGGTGGTGGTTGCGCTGACAGTATTAGTGCAATATCTTGACCCTCACAATGAATCAGTGCTCAGTGCCTCGACTCTGCCTTCACTTGCTTCCCCCTCCATATCTCTCATTGAGTAAGGGGTTGCCAGCTGCGTGGGCCGCTGCTCGCTTGATACAGCTCGTCAAGAGCTGAATCTATGCCTTTACCACATCTTCTTGCTCTTTGGCTACGTTTTCGCCTCGTTCGACTGGCTTCCACTGATTTCGCCTGGGTAGCACTGGGAATATTCACGGTGCCATTGCTAGGGCCTGTGATGGATTTGCAGCCACGGTTCTTTGCAACATGAGGCCCGCCATAACGAGCACTTGTCTGCCAATCATTGTGGCTGGTGTGTTTGCCAGCATACTTCACAAATTTCGGCTGATTGCACCAATATTTTGCCACGTGTCCTCCTTCTTGACACCTAAATTATTGCAGCTTGTTGTCTCGTCCCTCAAGGAGAAGTTCGACTTGTATGTGAAAGCCGAACAGCTTGTGCAACTGAAGATGCCATCAGCTTCCTTCTTACCTCGGTGGTTGTGCCCCAGTGGCGCGCTGTGGTAGCTTCCTCTGCCACGTGGGTGGCAGACCACATCACCAGTGAGAGAGATTGGGCGACAGGGGGGAGGAAGCCAGTTGCTCTGCACAGAGTCGAGGTAGTCAGCCCTGACATACTGCAAGGATCAAGCTGTCGCAGTGGCAGCAGGCAGTGCAACAACCACCAACATAGAAGAGGCCAAGTCCTGATACAGGACGGCGCTCCATGTTGAGAAGGAGGTTTCCTGCTTCCTGGTGAGGGAGGCTTACCACTAGTGTCCACAAATGGAGTAGTGAGCGTGCCGAAATGGCATTCGCCAGCTATTCTCATTATCTTCCCAAATGGAGGGCCAACCTCAGCACCAAGTAACTCATACAACAACTGACGCCCACGAGGACCGTCCAGCGAAGACAATCACAGCAGCACAGACCTACGAGTTGTTCAACAGGTTCAATGCCCTGACGATCCCTCAAGAGCAGAAAAATTTAATCGCAACGACGCGTATTACCGCTGCAAGCAAGAAAACAACAACAATTGGACTCAGCCCTGGCATAATGCTGAAGATGCCAACACCAGCTGCTTCAACCAGAGATTTTGGAGACTTCCCCTCAGCTGTAAGGTGAATGCCAGAACTGTCCTCCAAATGCCCTCTGCAAAATTCCTAATTGGATGAAATGCTCTCCCAGTCCAGTTGTCACAAATGCAACAGAACAACCAGACGACAGTGGCTGCAAGGATTCTGAGAACTCTCACTCAGCCAGGCCACAGCCCATCCTCCTCATGGTTGGGAACGAAAGGTTAAAAAAAAAATGAGAGAGAGAGAAAGCTCAGGAGATATCAGTTCCTCTCCCTCTTACCCAAGGCACCAATGATTAAGCGAAATAAAAAAGAAAAACAGCATAAAATTTCCAATGGGTGCAAAGAGCAACTAAGCTCTCAAACAGCTCGCCTTTCATCATAGGGGGAAGGACAGAAAAGTGAAAAAAAAAAAACAACAAAATAACAAAACCTCAGGAGCGCAGTTCGTCAACGCATCTGACGATGATGGGCATGTCTGATGCCAAAATATTATGCCCGTTGGACATTATGGACCGACAGTACACTTGTGAACTGTTCAATCGACAAGTCTTTGACACTGCTTCTAGTACTGAATGAGGCCTACAGCTTGTATGTATTAACAATTCGTATCAAGCGCTGAAACGAATCAGCAGTTAATTTGCGCAATGGAATCTCTCTTGTCGCACTTGAGCACTTGTCACACAACTCGTAGACTCATGTACCGACCATGTTACCTCTTATGCTCATCGATAGAACATTTAAATATCAGGCGTGTACAGTGGCATATATCAGTTACGAAATGGCTACATCGTGACCATGGGGAAGATGGTCCGATGATTTCTGGATTAGGAAGAGGTTGTGCAAAAACAGGAACCACAATTACAAATTAATCTATGTTGATGTGAAGGTAAACACAATGGGGGTTCCAATCACGAAGTAAGTATGCACTTGGAGAAACGTTAAAGGCAGCCATTGCGTGGCCACGTGTCACCAAAATGAAAGTCTCTCCAACTTTAGCGATGGTTACAGAAAGCAAGAACATCCTCTGTGGAAATACACTGAAACGCCAAAGAAACTGGTATAGGTATGCGTATTCAAATACAAAGATATGTAAACAGGCAGAATACGGCGACGCGGTCGGCAACAAGTGTGTGGCGCAGTTGTTAGATCGGTTACTTCTGCTACAATGACAGGTCATTAAGATTTAAGTGAGTTTTAACGTCGTATTATATTCGGCGCACGAGCTGTGGGACACACTATCTCCGAGGTAGCGGTGAAGTGGGGATTTTCCCGTACGACCATCCAACGTGTGTATACGGTAAAATATCAAATCTCCGACCCCGCTGCGGCCGGAAAAAGATCCTGCAAGAAAGGGACCAAAGACGACTGAAGAGAATCGTTCAACGTGACAGAAGTGAAACTTTCCGCAAATTGCTGCAGATTTCAGTGCTGGGCCATCAATAAGTTTCAGAGAGCGAACCATTCAACGAAACGTTATCGATATGGCCTTTCGGAGCCGAAGGACCACTCGTGCAGTCTGGATGACTGTGTGACACAAAGCTTTATGTCTCGCCTGGCACCCGTCAACGTCGACAATGGACTCTTGATGACTGGAAACATGGTGCCTGGTCGGACGAATCTCATTTCAGATTGTATCGAGCGGACGGACGTGTACATTAGTCTATTTTACTCCTGTAAGAACGACACGCTGAGTTCTATCTAATAGGCAGTCCTATATCGAAATCTACAAATCTGTTCCAATACATGATAAACTGGTATTCTTTGTGCATTGCGAAGCTGTGTGGAATCCGTTCTGGCAGCCAAGGAACATAGCATCAACTTCATCGCCTTTGTTTGCGACGATCTCGATTTCATGGACGAACAGGTGTTCTAAGTTTCGCAACAACTCTGTTTGTGGAACCCATGCTGACGTTTATAGAGAAGTTCATAATGTATGAGCATAAATCATGTTCCATAATTATACAGGCTGTTCGGAAATTCCCGTTACGAACTTGTAGGACTTGTAGAGGGGAGTGAGAACATAATGTTTTGAGCAGGAACTCATGTCCGGAAACGTATCGTTTCCGTGCTACAGCAGTTTGAAAAAATGTTTGCTAGGCAGGTATGCAACAGTGTAGTCATTCTGGGGGGTTGTTACATAGGATCCGATGATGTCATTTTATGTCTATCCTAACTCTCTGACCTTTTTCGAGCCTTATTCGCGTGTGTGTGAATGTTAGAGCAACATGGTTAAGTACACGTTTGCAGAAAACACTGACTTGATACTTACAAATGGCGAAGCTCACGGTAATGGAAGAACAGCTCATCGTCTTTATCAATATCGTTGTCCACAACATCCAACTCCATTGCATACCGTTTTCGCCACAATTTTGCAACGGCGTCTAGAAATAGTACCTTAAACGTCAGCAGGCGTCACTGTGGTGCTCCAAGGAGATGACGTACACCCGAGCTGGAATAGGACGTAGTGTATCACGTTCAAGAGAACCAGTCAGCAAGTACACGAGCAATTTCTTGTAGGAGGAAGGCAATGGCAAACCACCTCCACTAGGACCTTGCCTAGCACAGCGGTGCGGGTCTCCCGCATCGTCCCCTACGCTCCTCGGAGTATGGGACCTCTTCATCATCACCAACATATTTACAAATGGCTGTGGCGCGAAAACGGTACGTTTCAGGTTATGGGTTCCAATTCAAAACATTATCTACTCACTCTCATCTGTGCGTCTCAGAAGTTCGTAGCGGAAATTTTGGAACTCCCTGTATATGTGGTGTCTGTTCTTTTGGACATGCCCGAAAGAACAGACACCACATATAGGCCGGTGAATAAACCTTCAGTTCAGAACTCTTATGGGAACCGGCAAAACGCTGCGAGTAATGAGGATAATGGGCAGGGGCACTACGTCAGTAGCGAGTGGATAAGTTGAGATTTTGGGTTTGACGTGAGGCGTGCTTGGATAGTCCGTGGAGCTGCGCTGACCACTATGTCCGGATGGTGTAGTTACCAGAGCGTCTACCAAGTGAGAAGGAGACCTAGGTTCGAGTCCCAGTCTGGCACAAAATTTCAACTTTCCCCTATTAATATAAATCAATGCCCACTATCAGCTAAAAGTCATTAATTCTTTTGTATCTTGTTCCAGAATTCTACAGCATATTGAATTCAGCGATATAGGCCTATAGTTGTGATTATCGAGGCAATGCAGAGCAGTTCAAAACGAGTATAGAGATTACAAAGCGCTATAATATTCAGTGCTTAGCGATACATCGATGAGAACTACAGAGAAGGTAAAAAAAAGTTCGAAATAATGTGGACGTACTTTAGAAGTGTTCTATACGACTCCCGTTGGTTACAAGGACGACATCGCGTCATACGTTGTGAAGTATACATATAGTCGCCGACGGGACTGCATTAGAAACGCGCATTTTGAGTTCTGGAATCACTTTTGGCAAAAGAGGCAAACACAGAAGGCCTTTCCCATAATCCATTTCCGGAGATCTGGGTGGAGAAGTGTGCAACACAATCAGACAATGCAGTACGACCGATCCAAAGGTTTTGAAGATGTATGTTTAAAAATGTACAAACCTCCACACCCCATTGTGGGGATTGCTGCATCTTGCTGAAAGATGTTATCCGTGGAATTCTTACCAAGATGTGGCATCAGCCATTGCATCCGCATGTCCAGGTAATTGTCCGTTCAAACATTTAGCTCAGTGAAGAGAAATGGAGCGTGCAAAATTCGTCCTGAATTAATGTTCGGTGAATCACGTAGATATTCAGTTATACACAAATACTTTCGTGCGTCCCATATTTGAATGTTGTCAAGATCAACCTTGCCGCTTATGTGGAAGGTTGCCTCATTACTAAAAGTGAGACGTGCTGCAAATGTTTCATTCTCCAAGGCTTCCGGCATTGCCATAGCATAATTAGTACGCTTGACGTAGTGTTACTGTTCCATTACCATTTCCAGCTTGATCTTCAGAGCGCACCCACCCGTCAAAAAAAAAAAAAAAAAAAAAAGGCTCTGAGCACTATGGGACTTAACTTCTGAGGTCACCAGTCCCCTAGGACTTAGAACTACTTAAACCTAACTAACCTAAGGACATCACACACATACATGCCCGAGGCAGGACTCGAACCTGCGACTTAGCGGTCGCGCGGTTCCAGACTGTAGCGCCTAGAACTTCTCGGCCACCCGGCCGGCCGCACCCACCCGTCATTTGTGACATTTTTAGCTCTTTGTTATCATGATAAGTCGTATTCCGTGGACTACATTCAAAGCAAAGACGAAATGCTTGAACACTTTTTGCTGACACCCTTTGCCGGAACATTTTCAAAATAGTTCACATGTCTCTGAGCACTATGGGACTTAACATGTCAACAGTCCCCTAGACTTATAACTACTTAAACCTAACTAACCTGAGGACATCACACACATCCATGTCCGAGGCAGGATTCGAACCTGCGACCGCAGCAGCAGCGCCTAGAACCGCTCGGCCACAGCGGACGGCGGAACATTTTCCTTTGCATAAACATCCTGCTGGGTCCAAATTGCCAATACCATTTTCGAATATTGTTGCCGTATGGAGGTGGTTAATTGTGTAGCTGATGAAATCTTTTGTGAACTTCGATGGCAGAACTACCATTGTTAAATTCTAACACGCAAAATACTGTATGTACGGGTTCCGCCATTATCACTAATGCAGTACTGCGCACCCGCTGGTTTCCGATTCACTGCACGTATTGAACGAGCGAAATACTGACCTTTCTTTACCATTCTCTGTAGTTCTTACCGATGTATCGGTATCAGTTAAATAGTTACAGCTATTTGTGGTCACTATATTTATTTTGAATTGCACTGTATGAAAATCAAGTTCTCGGCACATTTCTCTGGTTGTAAGATTACTGTTCTTGGTTCTTGCTTACAAGGGGAGGCCGCCAATTGTGAAATTCAGATTCGATTCATACTGCGCATAATAAAAGCTCATGGCCAGAGGTGTATTGTGGCAAAGCACCAAGATGCACTTCTCAGCCGTTGTCGAGAAAATCGACAGTTAAAAGAAACTGTTGCGGTGAAATACTCTCTACGATTATCAATTTTCCACAGCGTCGTGGCGCAGCGGTAAGCGTTCTGGTTTGTAACCCAAAGGTCGCCGGATCGAATCTCGCACCACACAACCTTTTTTTTTTTTTTTTTTTTTAGTATATGTATACACACACATACACACACACACACACACACACACACACACACATATATATATATATATTTATATATAATTCCCGGCAATTAGTTGCAACAATTATGCATATAATAAGTTGTTGAATCTCGTTTGTCGTGGAAAAACTGGCGACTTCGAACATCATTATGTTTTCCGCAAACAAAGTTGTATTTCACAAATGTTATTAATTGTCTTCATAATATTAACCACGTATAGTTAATGGAAGACGTAGAAACGATATTCAGAAACGAATACGTATAGCGTAAGTCAAACGTTCGAATTAGAATAGAGCCCCCACGAACACAAATTCGCTGTGGCAGGTATGAAATATAAACTCCGTTACTCGCTCGTTACACTTGAAGGACAGATGTTGAATGGGCCGAAACGAGCCGCCGCATAACAGTGTAGTTGCCTGCTAACTTCGAAAGAAGGTAGATGCGGTCCCTAGCGCAACTTATAACATCGTCGTAAATCAGCGCGGACGGGAGAGCTTTGGTACACCCTGTTAAAAAAACGGAAAAATGGAGGCGGTACAACTGGAGAGCGATCCGCCTTCACCAACACGCGTAAGCAATTCATTAATATATATATATATATATATTTGAATTACAAAAAACTAATAATAAAAAAAATTGCATGGGGCGAGATTCGATCCGGCGACCTTCGGATTACGAACCCAAGCGCTTACCGCTGCGCCATGCCGCTGTGAAAAGTCATTAATCGTAGAGAGTATTTCACCGCAACGGTTTCTTTTAACTGTCAATTTTCTCGACAACGGCTGAGAAGTGCATCTTGGTGCTTTGCCACATTACACCTCTGGCTATGAGCTTTTATTATGCGCAGTATGAATCGAATCTGAATTTCACAATTGGCGGCCTCCCCTTGTTAGCCATTGAGACTACAGAATATAGTCTACCTCCAATTTCAAAATGGAAAATAACCTAACGCATGAGTCAAGCATAAGCGCAGCACAGGTTTTACGGTAAAGTCAATGCCGACGGATGACCAAATAATTCTGCATCCTCCTGTTCAGACCAGCATGTGGGTGTCGGAGAACGACATACTGCTGTTTAAGAGGGAACGACAGTTTTCGATGCCATGATTAAATTCCTTTGAAAAACGTACTGAAAGCGAGCGTTCTAAAAATGTCAATACGGAGTGGCTTTTATCTTCTGGGTTATACCACCGGCGACCCAAATGGCGCTCTGTTAATTGGACCCAGTATTGAATCAGCAAAGAAGCAATCTAGCTTTGTTCTTCGGCCGAATGTATTCTGATTGAACGGAAGGCTGAATGTACACAACTGTTTCCATAAAAGAAGTGGAAAGATAACAGTTGACCGTTCGCTGTGCGGATATTTACCTCTTCCAAACAAACGAGGTTTCTATACGGCAGCGGCGGTTGTTGATTCATTCTGAAACTCGCGTTACCAACTTCATTTTTGCTTGGTTTTTGTCTCCACAAGTCCTGATCATGCTTCCTCCTTGTGCTATCTGCGTCTGACCTGTAAAGTGTGTGACATTACCGATCTACATATAAATACTCGTAATACATACCTAGTAACGTAATAACCCTGAATTTACGTATAAATTATTAAGGATTTTAAATATATTGTATAAATCTGGAGTAGGAGTGATACATACATGAAAAATACTGGGTAATCTTCCTAGCAAGTAAAGCGCGTTTTCGTTCTGGGTTATCCATAACTCATTGTTTGAATTTGTGTAAGTCTCGCAGTTGTCTTTGACGTAATACGTTTCTGTTAAGTACGAATTATATGTTTTTGGAGGTTTTATTTATATAGATCATTATTGCATATTTTGTTATAAACATTTTGTGCTCTTTCTGGTAGTCTCTTCTTTTACTGTAAAACGAAAATTATGTGAATAATTTACTGTCATTCCGTTTACTGTTGCAAAAGCTGTATCGTTACACGCCGAATCTCAGACAACATGTAACACTTCCACAAAAATGGCAATGTGACCCTTCGCATCTCTAATTCCAGTCCTGTCCTGTCCGTCCGTAAAGTGCTTGTCGATGGTCTTTATTCATTTCATAACAAATTACATTAAACTTTTTAAGCAATATTGTAAGAAAGTACTTAGGGTCAGACAATAATGCGGAAAATGAAAAGCTGTAAGTTGGGACATGTACTTGAGGATAAGATTATATTTGCTGCTGGGTGTAATTTAAACAGCTTTTACTGCGTGTCTATCGATACATTACACCTCTCTAGGCGACCAGAGGAGAGAATAAGTTTAAGAAAAGTTGAGCAAAAATAGTAAATATCTGTGACGTGTGAGAATATACAATCCTCACAAAAACAGCAACAGAGACGAAAAGCAGCCTTTGCCTCACGTCACACGTTTGTATTCGTGTGGAACGAGGGGTTCAGACGTATGAACATCACGGCATGTGTCAAAGTTTCTGTCCAGCTTTCATTCTGTTCAGGATCACATGTTTATCAGCATCGATTGCAGTGTTTGTTATCGTATTTTAGTTAATGTTTATTTTTTTCCCTCGCTCGCATCGCTGCGGTTAGTGCTGTGTGCCATCTTTGCAGGATTGACACCATTTGGTATCGTTCTAACCATTTTTTGACGACTCTCGTATGTACTGCCTCAATTTTTTCTTTGTTTATCAAGTTTGCACCTGTGTCTACTTCACAAAAATTAATTCCACTGCTGTGGAAGAAGGTGATTCGGCAGAAGACATAAATGGTCTGGCGTTACTTCCACATGTTCGGTCGCCCAAGACTAAGATTGCGACGCTTTTGGAAGAACAACATTAAAACCATTTTTGGCGCATCTGCTAAAATCAAAAATATGCTTTGCTCAATGTAAAACGAATTAAGACTACGGACGGCTGGAGTCCACAGCATGAGTTGCGAATGTGGTAAACAAAATATCGGCCAGGCGCAAGGTGAGTTTCGCAGCGCCGCTCAGAACAGGTGAAAGGCATTCGCCGAGGCCAAACAGACAAATCTGCAGAAAAGCCTCAACGAAAGCCATCTGTTTGATTTTGAACAGATGTGTTTTGCGGTACGAACGGGTTCTGGGACTCGATCATTAAAGAGGTACTGGAAATATGGGTCCAGATGATCTCGGCAACCGAGGTAGCGGTTTTCAGATGAGCTCTGCATGGGCTGTAGCGCTAGCATGAATATGTCACGAGCGCTCTGATGTGAAAGCAGCGAAGGCAGCGGATGGAATAGACAAACAGCACCCAGTCGCCAGGTCAGGATCCTCCAACATGCCGAGAGTCCGCAACACAACCTTCGGCGACCATTCCAGAGGCGTGCGACTGGTAGCGTCATAACTATATGACCTGGGCATGAACCCGACGCTCCACCTGAAGATGACGAGTGGGAAACGTGTCGATTAGTTGTAGCAGAACGATACCTCGACTCGGCTGATAACCCAAGAAGACTTCACCACCGAAATTCCCCACGAAAGCTTGCATTCCCATATGAAACCATTCTTTTGCACCACGATAATGCACCTGCGCTCACTTCTTTACTTTTTCGTAAATTTTTGGCCAAAGACAATCATGTTCCACCCTCCGTATTCGCCAGATATGGCCCAAAGTGTTTTTTTCTTTCCCTCAAAGTAAAGAAAACCTTTTACAAGCGTAGATGCTATTAAATACGCATTGCTGAGAGAGTTAAAAGTAATCCCAATAGCAGAGTTCGAGTAGTGTTTCCGTGATCGGGAAAACCCTTGCGAGTGTATAATTCCTAATGGAGGCATTTTGAAAGGGACTGTAGTGCCGATCGAAAAAACACTTCGGACATTCGCCACGGCACTATAGTGAGCTTAGCAATCGTAGATTTACTTCTGAAAGAGGTCGAGTGGATACTACAACACATACAAGATATTAGATCCATTTATTGAAACTTATACAATCTGAAATACTTAACTTGGAAACAATCCATGTTCACAAGAATGTACCATATGTATCTGTTACTGTCTCTGTACTCCATAACTTATCGCCAGACACAATACAGAATGATAGTCATGTCCCAATGTACAGTTGAATATAAACTTCGATACAATTCTTTACAATACAACTCGCGCTGTTGGACCTGAAGCAAGACGGGAAGAGTCGAGCAGAGCGGCACTGCGCATTGACGAAACTACTCTTCCAGAGGCGGCGGCGTATGGAAACTCTTGAGGGCCTGTCTACGCTGGCGTTTCTCATTTGTTGCTGCGTCAGACAGCCACGTCCTTACTTGTGGTTCCGCTGTGAGGTACCAAATTTGACCGAGCGAGGTGGCGCAGTGGTTAGCACACTGGACTCGCATTCGGGAGGACGACGGTTCAATCCCGCGTCCGGCCATCCTGATTTAGGTTTTCCGTGATTTCCCTAAATCACTCCAGGCAAATGCCGGGATGGTTCCTCGGAAAGGGCACGGCCGACTTCCTTCCCCGTCCATCCCTAATCCGGTGAGACCGATGACCTCGCAGTTTGGTCTCTTCCCCCAAAACAACCAACCAACCAACCAACCAAATTTGACATGAGACCCTGTTCTTCGCATGACACCACAGGGGTAACATCGACGTAGACGAAAATATAAAATTTTATCCAGAAATAAAAATTTCCCAATGTTTTACGAATACGCCTTGTATTACACGTAGTCTAATATTACACGTAGTCTAATGCAGACCAGTCATCAACTTCTTCGTTCATTCGAACATCACAAGTGGAGACAACAGAAATAATAGTCAGTTTCTATGTTGTTTTCCTTTATTTTTCAGTTTTTAAGAGCGATCGACAAGTTAGAGTAGAGAAATAAAAGAAAAACGGTAAATATTGCGAGAGAAAAACAACTTAATGGAACCAGAATTTTATGTTTAGTGTAATGTAAAGATGGAAATCAGGACCGCACAGCAAATGGTTCAAATGGCTCCAATCACTATGGGACTTAACATCTGAGGTCGTCAGTCCCTTATACTTAGAACTACTTAATCCTAACTAAGCTAAGGACAACACACACATCCATGCCCGAGGCAGGATTCGAACCAGCGACCGTAGCAGGCGCGTGGTTCCGGACTGAAGCGCCGCACATGCAGCCAGTAACATGAACAGGAAGGAATAATTACCAACCGGTGATGTTCGTCCTAGTAAAATTCTTGTTCAACCAGCTCTCATGGTTGAAAGACGCAAATCAAATGTTGATGTAATAAACCAAGTGGAATCGGAAAAGTGAACTTTTTTTTACAGTCCTCCAACCGGGTTTCTATTTTCAAGAAAGATAATAAACTCAAATCTGCTAGAATAGCGGATCACTCCGTCAACACAACACTCGCAAAACATAGTGCAGTGACTATTGGAGGGTTTTCATCTCTTCGGCTTTCAAGGAGCGGCTGCCAGACCAGATTACTATTGGTACACGTCCAGCTTTGTTTGTGAATGAACTGCGAAAATGTGATTACATTTCAGCATAGGCAATCAGGCTGTGTAGCAGAAACGACTGTTTACGCAAATTCAGCATGTTGTTTTATTTCGCCGAACAATTTTTTGTGTGGGTTTATTTACTCACTCGCATTAATGCCTGCCTGCGAAACGTAATGAAATTCACGAATGTACACAACACAGTATTTACTCTGTCAACAAGGATGTAACGTAATGTGCTACTTTTAACGAATTAACTCTATAAACAGCTACGAATAAAAACAACTTATAATCCGGCTATTTTTTTAAGTTTTTTCAGTCATTTTTGTTAACCACACGTGTTTGTGACGTCTACGATTTTTAATTGTTTATGTTAATTTCTCTCCATGCTGCATATGACAACCATAGTGAATCAGTTCTTAGGAATTGAGTTATTTGCTTAATCTAACATAGTTTTTTTCCGATCCGTGCGGCATATGATCAAAGCAGTGTCTTAGCATGATTTTCAGATAAGCAGAAAGAACATGCACTATCCGGACGTTTTCAGGTGTTTCATGTTTTATGGTCCACCGGACAGATGACCGTTGGCATGCACGCCCCTGCAACAATCGTCGGAAGGGTCCAGACAGGAGGAGGGAGCGTTAGGGGTTGGGGAATGCTTTCGTGGCCTGGCATTCCCAGAGTGATCTCGTTATTCTGGAAGTCACAGTGGATCAACACACGTATGCATCCATTCTTGAGAACCATGTCTACTGCTACAAGCAGTCTGTTTTTTCCTCGACATGATGGCATCTGCTCGCAGGACTATGCAACATGTCACACACCTCACAGTGTTGAAGGAGCACCAGGCTGAGTTTGCCGTACCCCCTGAGCACCAAACACGCAGAATTGAAACCCAATGGAACCTGGGCACCAAACACACAGAATTTAAACATAATGGAAAATGTTTCAGACTCTCTAGACTGGGCTGTTCGCGCCACATATCCTCAACCGAGAAATCTAGTGCAGTTGGCCACAGCGCTGGAGTCGGCATGGCTCCATACGTCTGCTGGTACCTTCCAGAACGTCAGTCACTCTCTTCCTGCACGTCTGCCCTGCGGAAGGTAGCTATTCAGACTTTTGACAGGAGGTCACATTAAGGTGACGGGACTGTGTAATTATGATTGCTGTGGCGTCTGTTGACTACTACTGTGGTATCTGTTGACCATTGTTAAGCCTTGAGTATTCCAGGATAATACTACATTGGCTGGAGCACGCACAGGGAAAGAATAACAACAGATAAAAGTAAGGAAGATTAAAGTCCCATCAACAGCGAGGTCCTTAGGACGGCACACAAGCTTGGATTTCGAAAGAATAGGGAAGGAAAGAAAATCTGCAGTGCCCTTTTCACTGGAGCCATCCCGGCATCCAACTGGAGCAATTTAGGGAAATCACAGCATACCAAAACATAGATGGCCGGACACGGATTGTACCCATCGTCCAGCCAGATGTAAGTCCAGTGTGCCAATCAGTCAGGGCACCACCTCTCTCGATGACAGGGAGAACACTTGGCGAGGCACTTCAGTCTAGTTGAAGAAGAACAAATGGCGCCGAGAGTGCTATTCTGTTTGGAGGTTCGGATGAGTCAAGGTGTGTTAAAAGCCGCTGCTGCCTCGTTGCGGTAGCCTTGCCAGTGTCTGCCACTGCCTCCTTTCCACACGATGCTGCTGACGGCATCGAAGGGCATCCCAGGGGGCCGTGATTCACCGCACCCACAGATCGGCAGTCCCGGGCACCACTTCTTAGTCAGCTCGCCGCCTACCTGCCACTGCATGGTGAGCTTTGAGCCTCCGAATGGCCTTCAGCAGCAGTCCTCTTCCAATGCAAGCGTCGTCCCGCTGTAGACCACAACTTTTAATCTCGTGTAACACGTCTCTCTAACGTTACACACTGCAGAATTTTGCTCTCTGGTCTTCCAGACAGTATTCGTTTTATTAATTTCTTGTAATATGGGTCCATAGCTTCAATAAATTTTTTAAAATGAAGTCGTTTCGCTTTCAGCTGTTAGTGTTTTACATTGCGATTGTGATTCCGGCTTTATTCCATTTTCAAGCATATAGAAGCCATAATAGAACCTAATGAGAACAATGTAAAGTGGGAATAGCAGTAAATACAACCAGTTTTGTAGTTTGTTAACATTCATAAATTTTGACATCTAGATTTACGTTAGACAGAGATAACTTCGTAATACGTACGTCAAAGAACAGACAGAGTAGCCGATAATTTTCATAAAACTAATGTACGAATCGGATTCTGCACGAGCAACAAAGTCGGAGCAATAGTAAGACGCACCACCCACATAACAGAACTGTTTACGCAATCAGGAATGTATAAAGTGAAATGTCGTGAATGGAAAGTTTCAATGTGGGGCAAACAGCTAGAAGTGTTTCCACCAGATTCAGTGAACTACTTTTGCCGGCCGGGATGGCCGAGCTGTTCTAGGCGCTACAGTCTGAAACCGCGCGACCGTTACGGTCGCAGGTTCGAATCCTGCCTCGGGCACGGGTGTGTGTGATGTCCTTAGGTTAGTTAGGTTTGAGTAGTTCTAAGTTCTAGGGGACTGATGACCTCAGATGTTAAGTCCGATAGTGCTCAGAGCCATTTGAACCATTTTTTTAACTACTTTTAATTTAATTCAAGGACAATATTCTCCTCATGCCGAGCGTCGCAAAATCGAATCGTACCAAAGCAACTCCAGTAAATGGAAAGTTAATTATTTTTCAGTGCCAGTGACGGTATATGTAAAATCCATACGAAGTTACCAACGATTCTGACGTGTGCTTCGCAGGCCGGAGTGGCCGAGCGGTTCTAGGCGCTACAGTCTGGAACCGCGCGACCGCTACGGTCGCAGGTTCGAATCTTGCATCGGGCATGGATGTGTGTGGTGTCCTTAGGTTAGTTAGGTTTAAGTAGTTCTAAGTTCTAGGGGACTGATGACCTCAGAAGTTAAGTCCCATAGTGTTCAGAGCCATTTGATCCATTTGACGTGTGCTTCCGTCTCCCGAATGTTTCGGATAATTCTAGAGAGACTTGCTATTTACGCATTTGTTCACGATGCGCATACACGAGAAATTGGCGTCACTATTTGGAAAAACGCATCTAGGTAGAGAGGTACGTTCGGTTCTGAAAATTATTTGCTTGTTCAGTAGAATCTGTGATGTGACGCAAATCACACGTTGATGTAATAAACCAACTGCAAGCGCCAGTGAATTCGGAAATAATGTTTGCGTAAAGTACGCATCATCTTGCGTTTGAGTACCTTTGTGGACGAATGCAAGAGGGGAAATCAAGTGAAGTAAAATAAATATTTCCGTTGATTTTTATCCCCAGAATGCTTCAGTTGCCAATTGTATTCATTATCGATGTATATGTATCTCAATTTATTACAAGGTTCCTAAACCTTAACGGTGGTTTATCTGATTACATTTCAGTTCTATCGTGATGTGGAAATTCCAATGAATTGCTAAAACTCTCAAGTTCTTTTTTTTTTTTTTTTTTTTTTTTTAAATTAGCGATGGATTCCCGAGGTCTTATGCTTCTCGAAGTACAAGTGGAAATTTCTAAACTCGTGTACCATCTGCGGAGAGGGACTGTGAAAATTTCATAATTCTCTGTAATAAACAAAATGATCTACTCGTATTCAAATCCAGAAGATCAGAGGCACTCTTCAAGTAGGGAAAACACGTGACAGCCAGTATAGATTCAGAGATACTGCACAAGAAGCGTCAGGCTTTCGGATCCCTCTACTGGAATTGACACAGTAGATCATTGGCCTCATATTGCAGACACAAGGCGCAGGTGTAAAAGACCAAACTGTAATTGACGAACAGTATTAATGTGTAGTAAGTGTAACATTCATCTGTGCCTAAACAAGAGAATAAACTATTTCCGAGAATTTCGTAAATGAGGTTGTACTGTATTACATGTAATTATTTCAAATGTGTGCCACTACGTATTTTTCATTTTTAATGATGTAAATCCTATTTATCGTCAAAATATCAAATAAGAAGGTTTTCTGAAGTAAGTGTTGTAAATATTCGAGTCCCTAATGCCTGTTGTCGCAAATATGCGACATACCCCATTATACTATAAGGCGCGTCAAGAAGCTTCCGTTTGAGGGTTTTGCTACAACCTATATGCAACATAGGGCAACTCTGATTCGGATTAGGGTAGCATTCGAGTCTTTACGATGTGCATGCGGTATTTTGAATCCCGCCTGGAAGGTGGCGCGTGGGTCTGCTCCGGTGATCCGTAAAGTAGGCCGAATGAAGGAAGCGAGTAGGAGCAGGTGAGGTAAAGCACTTCGGTACACAAGTAAAGTTAAAAAGGTTTACTATAGTCCAAAACAACGTACACAACTGAGTACGTAACTTGGTACAGATGAGCACGTAGGCGCGAGGTCTTAGACCCGTCGTAACTGATACAAAGTCTCTATACCAAGCTAAGCTGAGCGATGTTTCCCGGCCGTCTGCACTTGATGAAATGGGCTGAAAGTAGAGCGACTATCGTTGAGCTCCACAGCGTCTGCTAGAGGGCGCTGTGGTCGGCGTAGTTCGCCTGCTCTCGTAGTGCCAACCTGCGAGCAAGCACCTATGCTGCGGCATCGGAACTATCGATATCACACGGTAAATTCGGAAACGTAAACTATGGTGACGTATTACCAAATGCGTCGAAATAGGACCATCGTGCTGTTATTTTGTTCATGGGTGCCGGAGGAGAAACACCGGTAGACATCCATCAGGGAATGAAGAATATCTATGGAAGAGCATGTCTGTCGTAAGCCATCATTGTGTAATGGGGTGCCAAGTGGTGCCGCTGCTTCATGATGACGCACGCCCCTGCATCACACTTGTCGCAAAGCAGAAATTAGGCTATTTCATGAGGAACACACCCGAATACCCATCCTATAGTCCTGATCCTCCTAATGCGATGATCAGACCTTCGGTTCCTTAACGAAAGCCTTGAAGGGTCGACGATTTCTGTCAGATGAGGCTGTTTAGCAGGCAATTACGGATTTCTTGACTCAGCAGGATACCGTGTTTTACCAAACTGGTATCTCCAACTGTTGCGTCGATGCTCACGGCGATTGTGCTTCACAGGCATATCGACTGTGGACTGAACGACCTTTCTGATCGCGCCTTACATATTACTCTGTTATTATTGTATTTGACCTTATGTGCTCTATAATACTTCATTACTGGTTACACATGTATTTTTTATTTTTTTCTCAAGTAGATATTTATTTTGGTACTAAGGGGATGTGCCCGAGGCAAAAATATGAATCCTTGGGTGTGTGAGTGAGTAAATATTTGCGTCAACACGAAATAAACACGATGGCATGCACAATATATACGGTGTACATAGTCAATGCCGCCTAAGACTTCTCCTGTTTCGCATTTTATCAGTGCGTCGTGCATGCATTAAGGTGGTGGTCGCTGACTGACCGTACCATCTGGCGGGCAGCACAGGCGCTGGTGGGATCAGCTGTTCTCCACGAGGCTACTTCTCGCCGTGTCTATCGGCGTGTTTGTTTGGAGAAAGTCGTGCAAATCGCGGAGTCCCATACATTTCCCAAATGTTACCTGCTACGACGGTCCATCAGATTTTCCGTAGCGCGAATTTCTCAGAGTCTTTAATAATGCGTTCCCAAAACCTTGTTGTGGGAAAAACGGTTTTTTAATCGTACTCCACTGAATGTCTGGTGGAGATACATTGTTCGTCAGTAGCAGATTTGGTTTGTTCCATGCACAGAATACATACAGCATTCTGTTTAGCTGCGAGACGGGGAAATATCTTCGTCAGCCTTTGATGGCTCACCTCAGTGTGACCAGCAGGTGCTCAACAAAAATAACGTGAAGTGAACGACGACCAGCTGCAAGCCTCAAACTACTTTGGACGATATTTATCTTTCTCAGTCAGTCAGACATTCAGCTGTAAGGGTTTTTTCACACTCTTTTTACCTCATGCATAATTAAAAAAAAAAAAATGGCCAAGCACGAGTAAGATTCGCGTTCTGAAAGTTGTGTACTAATTTAATTATGCATATAATTAGTTCATCCAACTGAGGAATAGAGAATCTCAATGATTTTTGACTGTTACCGTTATTGATACTGGTAAGACATTGATACTAGGAATTCCAACACTTACGAGAATATCTTAAGTTTAAACTTTGTGTATAATTTCCCATTTACTATTGTAATTCCTGAGAGAAAGGTATGTTAACAGACACGTAGACATCCAGGCGTATAACAAGTGACAAGAAATATGTTTTTCGTGTGTAAAAGCTACAAATTAACAACTTTTTGACTTTCCCCTTAGCTTTATTAAGAAACCGAGCTTTTCGTCAAATTTAACGATTCTCGGTCAACAGGAAGTATTCTATAGGTTTTGATGAGTGAGTTTCCGAGTATCAAAATGCGATACAAATAGCCTTATTGTTTGGCTGCATTGATTTAGAAGCTCAAATTTTTTCAGCGCCAAGAGACCATGGACCTTAGAAACTGACAATAATTTCAACTTCATACGGAAATCAGTTCCTGATAAAAAAAATGGTCTCAACAGTCAGACACACAGACAGACAGACAGGCAATGAAACGATCCCTGTAAGGGTGCCGTTTTCGTCGATTAAGGTACGGAACCCTAAAAAACAGTAAAATATAAAATAGAATTAGAATTTTAAGAGAATCAATTTTGTTCAAAATTTTGGAAACATTATAGAATGTCAGCGACTGTTCTTTGTGTTCGAATAAAAGTGTCAGTGGAAACAGCAACTTGTTTTCTTCCCACTGCTGGTGACTGGTCTCTGTTATCACAGCCATCACTAAAACATAATTAATTATCATTTTTGTTTTGTATCATTGTAATGTCTTAAAGATTTCAGATACAAGTTTGCCTTTCTTCAAGCTATCACGCTACATAAGACGTTTAATAGTATTACCTTGTATGTTCCCATAGGGATATTCCCCGAGGCTGGTTTCTTCCATTTTTCCCACGCTTCAGATGAATAATAACGTAAGGAAGTGGCGCACTGAAGCAATTAATGTTCTTTTCGTAGTTGCGTGCCGATCTCACTGAGTGGGTACGTCAGTTAACGTTCCGGCCAAAGAAACGTCTGATTCCTGCCCCGAGTTTTGTAGGGAGCTGAAATGTCTGCAGTATTGCGAACAGTAACCTCATTGATACAAATGAAGTTCATTCGAACTGGCTTTATTTCAAATAAACGAAGATGATAACGGAAAATAAAATGCAAAAACGAATGGGCCTGGCGTGGAGCAGCAGCAGCAAATACTTTGAAATCAGAATTGATGGCAATGAGGCTTAATGCATTTTCTGTGTACTTTGAGAAAAGTACTTCAGTGTTTACCCTTTGCAAAACGTCTCTTTGCATTTGTTTCATGCGCCCACATTTCTATGTGTGCTAAGCGCACGAGTACCCCACAGATTGCTTCTCTTCTCATAACTTGTCAATTTCGATCATTTACTTATGTCTCCTAGAATAACACTTGTTCTATTCTAAGTCTACAATGTGTGTTAAGCTATGGACAGCTACTTTTATCAGCAGCGGTTTAAATTAATACTGTAAAAATTTGTTTTTATAATCTGCTGATCTAAGTGAAACTGATAGAGAATATTTGTGTTTCATAATGACTTTAAACACAGGAACTTTTTTATTTTGGATCTACAATGTCATTCAGCCAGCAAACAAAAGGCGAAAAACTCAATCTGTTGGAGTCCCAGGGAATCTACAAAGATTTAGCCCACAGTCTTGATTTAATCCTATACGACCAAATGCAGCTTAAAATTTCTGCTCTTCTAAACATCACATGATCCTCGCAGTTTTCCATTACTTCACACACTGTTTGTTCTTTCATATTCCTCCGTTTTCCTGTATTCATTTATTTCTTTTTATTTTATTGCAATTCTTTATGTACTCCATGTATTCTGTTTTTAACGACTATTAATTCTTTTTTTAATTGGTTTCTCTATCATTTTAGATGTTTAATAACTGTTGCAGTAATCTCTTCATGTATTAATTTTATGTGGTTTCTTTATTTGATGTAAACTGTCATACAGGCACTGTTTTCGAATATAGTATTAATTTTTTTCGCTGTTTGCCCCCTTCATATTTATTTATTGTTCGACTTTTCGCCTTTAAATTGTATTACTACCATACTGTCAAAGATAACATTCTCTGTGTGTTTGTGCCTCAGTCTAGATGTGTAACATCTATTCCAACGTCGTTTACAAAAATCGGAACTTCATTGGCGGCGGACTTAAGTTAAAATCTGATAATAAACTTGTAAGCGGAAAACGGGTTAACTCAATAAATGAATGCTGTAGAACATAAGCTATATAGAAATTTTCATTTACTAAAATGCGTTGAAATAAATTACACTGAAACTATATTGAAAATTTAATGTGCTTTAATGTATTTTTATTTTATTTTAATTTATTGGCGTTTTGCTTAAACGTTATGATGTGTTTTGGCTGTGTATGTACAACGAACATCAACAAATTAAAATAAAACGAAAATACGTTGAAACAAACAAAATTTCCCACCGCCCTGTAGACTCTCTGCAGTCAAAATATTATGATACTGGTTATCCTAATTGATACCAGGCTATGAGGATGAGTCTTATGTTTTTCAGATCGGTCCTGTGCGTAATAAAACGTTATCCTAACATAATGCCTCTACCCATTTAATTTATATTCTTCAATGTAGTGTCATAATGGAGCACGACATTGTATATTTATGATGATATTATTTTGACAATTTACTTTTGCTTTCATGTGTGTTGCCTTCGAGGAGATATTTATCATGAAGTAATTTCAGGTTAGGAGATTGAGCAAGAAAAAGCATACAAAGTTGCAGTTTAGATTTTTCCAGTTTGGTCAGTGCAGTCATTACACTATATCATTAGATTCTTTGTTTCGTGTTCAAGATGATCTTCAGCCAATCTAAACACTAGAAAGCTATTTCACTGCCGACTCTTCCACCAATCTCAAATCATGGAACAGTCACTGTTGCATGCTACAGTGTGTGTAGTTAAGTTAAATGTCTGAAGCTAGTGCATATAAAAGGATTGGGCTTAGTGAAACACGGTGTCAGAATGTATATCTGGAGGTCCGTACTGATTGCCATCTTTGTATTATCTGCTTTTGCCCCTTTTTTGTCACCATTTTTCTGTACAGTCTCTTCCGAATGAGACTTCCTCCTTCTTGTCTTCTCGACAGACATCTTCCAGACATTTCTAAATAATTCACAGTCGTACACGTGTCCTTATTTGGGAAATAGGATAAATGATTGAGGTCTACAGTGAACGTCTTCCAGAAGAGGCACTCCCTTGCTAAGCTCTCAGAAACAGTATTATATTCCTTAAAGTCTGTTAACATACGCTGTATACACAATTGTTGTCTTAAGGCAGGGACCGGGATACTTTTTCTGTGACCTTTCTGTGGAACAGTTGCTGTCGTACTGAGGTTTCCACAGTGTCGGTTACTGACTTAGTAATTTTGTACGGTGGTTTAGATTATCCTCTTTGCTCATAGGTCACCGTTCCATGAATGTTCTTTTGAATTGAATTCCTGACAACCTCACCTCATAGAATGAGATTTTCACTCTGCATCGGAGTGTGCGCTGGTATGAAACTTCCTGGCCGATTAAAACTGTGTGCCGGACCGAGACTCGAACTCGGGACCAGTCCCGAGTTCGAGTCTCGGTCCGGCACACAGTGTTAATCTGCCAGGAAGTTTCAACCTCACCTCATCTCACCCAGTCAAATGCCGCTTAACACGCTGGAATCGTTTTACATTCAATCTTTGTTCTTGTATTTTTGATTTCTCTACCAGTTTTATCACTTTTTTGGCTATTTATTTCATTAGGGTCACAATTACTTTTGATTTGGAGGTAACAGTTTGAATCCTGGTGGTGGAAGACATTTCCACGGCCAACATTTCGCCAGCAAAGCTGCCAAAGAGTTGATGCCTTAAGATTCCTGGTCACCAGACTTTAGACCAGTGCGATGGATTAAATTCGATACCTATAACCTACCTAATATGTGTTAGATACATTTTACTCACTTTTTAATTACGGCTTGAGTTGTGTAAGCGTATCTTATATGGCTATAGAAATTGTGTTGTTCTATGTTCATGTTACGACTGGTCACGGGGAGAATATGTGACGCCTTCGAAGACGGGCTGCGCTATCAAATATCTCGTCGCAAGCCTTATCACATCGAGGGTCATCCTCCACCAGAGCAACTTTCACATATTGTTACAGTCTGTTCTGTGAGACTTTTATCGTACCAATTATTTGTAGCCTTATATTAATGAAACTGTACTGATTGTGAGTGGATTTCAGTTCGTCAAATTCGCTTCTTCATTTTAATGTGCAAAGCTTATAAATGTTTATTGAAGACTCAAAGCTAATTTAATAGTTGTCTAGATTTCCAAATACTGAATTTTGTGGGGAGTGGGGACGAACATTAATTTTATCGTAAGAACATATTTGAATTTTTATTGGAACCTGGATAAGAGTTCATGGAATGTACGTCATAAAGTTGGTGAGTTATTCAGACGTGTTGTAAGGTGTCAGGCAAATCCAACAACTTCCATGAAAACCCTGACATGATAGCAAATCCGGCAGTATGTCACATAGCTCCGAATAAATCCTGACATTAAATTAACCAAAGTAATACGATCAACGAGTGAGCAAATGGAATACCACAGACTAACACAAGAATGCCTAAATGCATGTCATACCTTCCCACCGTGAAACAGACGAAGTTCCGAGGGGAGAAACGAGAACAGAAGCCGAGAGCAGAGTCGTGTAGGCTAGGAAGCCCTACGATAAGGGACGGACACCCACGTAGCCAGCCGACCGCCAAGACCACCCCCAGCCCATGTTAAAAGATAGAGCCCTCCAGAAGAACAGTATAGATCTTCCGATAACACTAAAAGGGCCACCCCAGCTGCAAGTTTTAGCGTGAGACTATACGCGTCGCTGTTACGTAGCAAACATTAAAAACATTGCCCACCACGAGAAGAATAACGTTTCTCATTGTATAGACAGAATTTTTGTAGGCAGAGCTTAAGGTTAACATTGAGACCCTGATTGGTCAGCTGAAAACACAGCCAGATACCTTTTTCTTAGACCAGCTTCGGTAAATTGTAGTAAGGAGAGGTTAGAGAAAAAGTTGCTTCCGAGACGGCGAAGTGTGTGGAGCTGCGCCGCCCGCCGCCCCCTGATGAAGCTTAACCAACGACAAGGTAATGAACACATGCGATGCCGCATCAGAGCGCATAAGGCTTGACTCATAACTGCAGAAGCTTCATCTGTTACATCCCCTTTCTGCGTAATACTAGTGTCGATCGTCAATTAAAGCTCATGGTATTCACATTTGCTACTTGAAGTTAAAATCTGAAGCGCGATGATTTATCTGTTGTATAACTATTGAGAAGCCACATCAGCCACTGTAATGTATGACAAGTTAAATAAGCAATTAATGATAATTGAGGGTCACTGTAGACCATTTTGATAGTTTTCTCTTTTATGAAACTTAAACCTATATTATAGATGTGATATGGCATAAGTCATCCTTCGATCCATTATAGAACTTGGAAACCCATTCAGGGAATATTCGTTCACATTTTTGTTGAACGAAATTTGTTTTTATCATCCTGTATCAAAATATTTCCTTTTATCAATAGTGCAATTTATAAACAATGTTTTGTGAGTAGAATAAAAATTCCATTGGTAAACTTAAATACTTTCTCGACGTTATTTTACCAGCTAACTAAAAATAGGAAAGCGTTGAACCCCTTCCACTAAATTTAGTTAGTATTAAGATTCTTTTACAGGGAGTGCAGTGGAGCTGACACTGAAATCATTAAGTATTTCATTATATCATCGCTAGTCTCAATGAACTCTTCTAAACTCTACATGTCATGTGTGGTCTGGCGTCTCCTTACCAGCAACAGGTCCCAGGTTCAAACTAGTCAATTCCCTAAAAAACACGCTCAGAGCGTGATTCCGTGAAAGTGGTAGGGAGACACGACTTAGAACTAACAGACACCATACAGAATGTTAGAGAATGGCGACCCTGGCAGGATGGTAAAATACCGTGATTGAAGGTTTACCACATGCCCAACTAGGTCAGAAAAATATCCTGTTGAAAAATTTTCGTAACAAAAAAATTTTTCTGAAACGTGTAAATAGTCAAAAACAGTAGCTGCAGCGATAGATAGTAAGAAAGTATTCTATAGAAAGTGAGACATTCTAGCAGAGACAATAGCATAATTAAGTTATGAATTTTAATATTGTTGGAATTAAGTTTTCTCTCTAATGCAAGCGCACAGGTGGCGGATACGTCGTTGCAAGTTGGTTCTGACCCGACAAGTAAGTGAATGGATTGTCAGTCTTGGGTATAACAAGTGTCAAGTCGTGTGAGCAAAAAGTTCATGAAACGCGTGAGATCGTATGAGCGCATGTTGACGCGAAGTAGGGCGCATGAATTGCTTTTAAAACAGAAAATATGGGAATCGGAGAGATTAGCAATGGCAGATCGAGACATTGACCGAATTGAGGTAGAGACCCAGCATGAAAACGGACAGAGAATAGAGGACAACCGGCCGCGGTGGCCGTGCGGTTCTAGGCGCTCCAGTCTGGAGCCGCGCTGCTGCTACGGTCGCAGGTTCGAATCCTGCCTCGGGCAAGGGTGTGTGTGATGTCCTTAGGTTAGTTCGGTTTAAGTAGTTCTAAGTTCTAGGGGACTGATGACCACAGCAGTTGAGTCCCATAGTGCTCAGAGCCATTTGAACCAATAGAGGACAGTACAACAGACGACGCAGTATCGCGAGAAATAGGACAGATAACACACCACACCTAGTATAATGTACGCCAAGGCACAGAAAACGTAGGTCAGCATACGACAGAGGAGCAGGAAAGTAGAGAGACAGTCGATGAGGATTCTAACTTGCGTCATGAATACGTAGAACCCATAGTACAAGTAATCAGAGCTCTTTCACAGCAGAGTACAAGGAATTCGAGCATAAACATGTCACCGCACAGTTCAATGCAATCGGTTGCAAACCAACTCTTGGGCGAAAATACAGAGCGTAGGACGTCGGAAGAAAACGTAATTGGACCCACCAATCTGGCAGACTTATTACAACAAATGACGGAAACAATGACAAGGCAAAATAAAGAAATTGCGAACCAAATTCGGAATGCAGAAACCACGAGACAAATGCGTGAGATTAAAGAACAAAACAAAAAAATTCATTTACACCTAAGTCATATTGAAGACGAGGCCAAAGAATCTCGAGAAGTGATAGGAAACTTAATAACAGGTCACAATCAATTGAAAACAGACATTGACAAGGTACAAGTGGACGTACAAACATTGTGTAATGACACTCAGGACGAGATCAAAACATTACGTAACAACACCCAGGGAGAAGTCAAGAAACTAGAGAAACAGATAAACGTAATTACTAGCCAACAGTAGGTACAGCGCGTGAAATTGTTGAAAACAATGTGATACACAAACTATCACAAAAACAGCTCTGAGAAGATATGATAATCGCATGGTCAAAATAGAAGCGCAAACGAAGCAACAATTTCAGAAATTGCGAGCAGAGTTGTTGCAAACCATTGAAGAGCGTAGTGAACAAGATCGAACAAGCACTGAGTCTGCAACCACATCTGTATCTGTAACAGCACTGGAAAAACAAGCAATTAACGAAGATATCATGCATTTTCGATTCCAATCACAGGCAGAAAGTAACATACGTGAAATCAGACAGCCTGCACAGCAGCAAACACGTTTCGAAATTCTTGATGAACAAACGGCACCACAAACACGTGCGAAACCACAAATGTGTGTTTAAGATAGTTTGGATCGTGCAATGAAGCGGCAAGGTTAACCAGACAAGATACCGAACCAATACGTGACAATGGAAAGCCAGGTCGCGAAGAGTACAGTGTAATGCATTCAGCTACGTGTTCACAACCGATGGAAGAAAATTATTGCATATCACTCCAACGATATCATGCAAGGGTGGGCGAAAGTTACAGTGGACAATATCCAATGGATCTACCACAACCGGAAAGAGCGAGGGGAGAAATGATCAGAAACAAAACTGGCGAAGAATCGCGAATTTCATATGGAACCATGACGAAGTACGACAACGATCATTTCCTCACAGTCAGAAAATTTCAACACTTTCGAGAAGCAAACTCATTACATCCACGAACTTTTGTTGATCAATTCCGAGTAGGATTACCAGAACACTGGACGCTAGCACACAAATTAGACTTTATATGTGCACACATGTCAGAAACAGTCGCAGAAACCATGCAGAATGTTGCAGCGAGATGCCGATCGTACGAATATTTCAGAGAGAAGTTTCTCTCACGGTATTGGTCCAGCGAAGCACAGAACAGAGTGAAGTACGAGTTATTACAGAACCCATATTTTGAAAATTCAGGAGAGAAGAGTCCCGTGAAATTTTTCGAAGTAATGGCAAAGGAAAATCAATGCTTAGATGTACCATACAGTGATGGAGAGTTGATTAAATTATGCGCGATGAAGTTACCATTGAAATACCAGCAATCATTAGTAGGTCGCGGAGGCAATGACATCGAAGCATTTAAGGGAATTCTAAGGGAACTAGAGTTTATATTTTCGGAAGATGACGCAAGAAAAAGACGAAGCGCACGTGAAAACGAAAGCAAAAAGCAGTGGAATCCAGAAGACACAGCACGAAGAAACAATAATTACGAACTACGTGATAACTTCGCACCAAGAAACGAAAACAGTTTTCAACAAAGGAACGGTTATGGATTTAGAAGAGAATATGGCAATAACTATAATTCACACAGGAACGTCAACAACTATTATAGAGGGAATAATGACAACCGGAACGGGTACTGGAGAACCAAGCCGGCCGCGGTGGTCTAGCGGTTCTAGGCGCGCAGTCCGGAACCGCGCGACTGCTACGGTCGCAGGTTCGAATCCTGCCTCGGGCATGGATGTGTGTGATGTCCTTAGGTTAGTTAGGTTTAAGTAGTTCTAAGTTCTAGGGGACTGATGACCACAGTAGTTAAGTCCCATAGTGCTCAGAGCCATTTGAACCATTTTGAACTATTTGGAGAACCAATAGACCGACAAATTATCAACAAAGAAACCAATATCAACAAGCTGAACAAGAAAAGAGAATGCAGATAGAAGAGGTGGAGGTAAGACCACCAAACCCCGAAAAACGTTCGAATTGACAGCTAAGCGCACATGCCAAAGAGAATGACGCACCGACCCAGGATAATTGCAGAACCTTGAACAGAGAAGTAAATACCTTATCACGAGAAGAGTAGATGGAAGAAACAAATCCGCAGGGACCAGAGGTAAACAAAGACAGGAAAATAACGCTATCGTGCTGGGATGAAGTTAATTGGGAGAATACTGACGAGGAAGATGAATTGCCAGAGGCATGCACAACGAATGTAGAAGGAAAGGACGAAGTACTGAGTATTGCAGAGCTATTTGAGATGGAAACCAGGGAAAGCGAATTCAATGAGGATAATTCACAGTCGACAGAAGTTGAAAATAAGTTACTAGTGGGCACACAACCCAACGTATATAATAAAGGAAGTTATGAAGCGATAGTTAGAGCATTTAGATGCGATTATGTGGAAGTAGCGACGACGAAGGAGAAGATAGACGAAGATGAGGAAAGAGTAGAGGATGTTGAAGCAAGCATAAATGAAGGAAGAAATAGAGAAGAGGAAATAAAAGAGAGATAAGTAGCGGTTGAACCTTATCCTACAGAAAGTTCGAATTCACAGGGGAAAGTCCTGAAAAATGTATGATTCAGTGGAGGATTTGTTGATGCAAGAAGAAGAAGAAGAACAGAACCACCCCTTTCAAATTCAACCAATTGTAAAGGCCATGGTAGAACAGATGCCAGTCAGTATTGTAATTGATAGTGGAAGTGAACTGACTGTGATCTCAGAAAATTTATTCATGTAGTGTAATGCCAATGAGGAATTGCCAGTTCTGAAAACATGTAAGATTAAAGTAAGAGGTCCTATTAGAAACAATGCTGCATGCTGCTGAAGTTACGAGACAAACAATGTTAACTCTTTCGTGCCAAGGTCAAAAGATCGAAGCCAACTTTGTGATTATACCTACACTAACTGTAGATTTGATTATAGGTGCAGATTTTTTAAATGAGAGATGAGCAATAATAGATATGGGGAAAGGTAGCATAACAATCGGGAATGTCACACTTCTCTTTGAGCAAAAGCTAAAATTAGAAGAAATACCAGTTATAAACAAACAATTAAGAATGATGCGTGATGAAGAGGATGATTAATTAGAATCGTATGCACAAAAGGGGAAATCGCCTCAACTCATGTTAGAAAACCATAAAGAAATTGATGAAAAATTTCAAGAAGTTCAAGTAAATAATTAGCACAATATTTCAAGTTTATGTTACAGATAAGATCGTCAGGAGAAAGAAGAATGAAGAGAGAGGAAGGTGGGAAAAAGAAAGAAGTTTCAATAAAAACAAAAACAAAAATAACGCCAATAGTAGCATAGATTAAGGTGAAAGGATAAAGTGTAGATAGTCTAATAGCATGACATACTAAAATGCTATACACCATGACACTACAGAAAAATAAAAAACGAATTTGATGATTCTTTTAGAAGTTAAGACACACTATATTTTAGAATTGTGACATGGAAAGGGCACCGAAATTTGTAAAGCTTTTTAAGAAGGCCTAAAACAATGTAGGTACTAGACATATGTTAGATGATTATAAGTAAAACTTTTTGTAAGAACTGTTGTAAAAACTCCAGCAAGAACCAGATGCAACGACCCACAAGTTGCAACCAGAGAAGTATCAAGAAAGAAAAGGACATAATTAGCAAGACACGATTCCTACAAGGCAGAAGCATTGAGAGAAGGGAAAGGACAGCCTGACCAACAAAGGGCACTTGTATCCGAAGTCGGCAGTAAATCTACTGCTAAGGAGTACCCTGCAGGGCAAGACAAGCAAACACCAGACTTTCGCCACTCGTAAACACCGGGACGCGGAGTCGGACGCAGTGGAGCGAGCAAAAAACGGCCCGACGAGAAGACCGCTTGGGCAACCCACCACTGGCAAAATATATGAGTAAAAGTCACACTACTGCTATTAAACAGCAGCGCTGGAGCACGAAACTGAAGAAAACTTCCACAAAGTAGAAATGACATGTCCAAACAATTTATCAAACTGTTACTGAGAACTTCAAAGCGACTAGTTATCAATATATATTCCCATATCATGCCCAGAGAAGAACCAAGAATCAAGTAAGAAGCAGAGAAAAAGCAGGAAGAACATAAGTTGAAGATTCGCAAGATTGAGACCAAGAAAGAAGATGGATGAAGAACAGACGACATACCTTCCCAGACCCCTATCCTTTTGTAAACTAGTCGTCTGCGAAGTATAACAACGAAAAGCAACCACTTTCAGCGACATATGACGATGACTTTCAGACATACAAAGCCAGTAAACAACGAGATTCCGCACTCACAGCTCCATTCCATTATGGGACCACCACAACAGCAATACACCATTGCAAAGCCAACAAGGAATGACAAACGAAGCTGTACATCAAATACTTGCCTACATCCATCTCGCTCAAGTCCATCAACTTCGTGCAAAAATATTCATCAACCTCATGCATAAACATTCATAGGATAATGAAAATGTGTGAAATCATGTGATGTAGGAATTGTGCAAAAGAAATGTGTGAAAAACTAAATAAGTAAAGCACACCAGACAGCTAATAAACACCAAACTAACAGTCATTGAGTATGGACTTAAGTAAAAGTAGACAATCGATAAGAATAAGTCATTTGTTCTGAAATAGACAGTGTATAAAGAAAAAAGTAAACATAATAAACACTAAAACTATATGCTACTTATTTTCTCCTCATAAAAATAAAAGAATAACTATATTTTACTTATTTTCTCCTTATAAAAAACAAAGAATAAAAAAATATCTTGGTGCATGTTTTCCTTTTTTTAACATTTGTACCATTTGTAAGGATAATATCTCAATACTTATGTATGTATATTTCTTTGTGAAAGCAATTCTTGGAAATAATTCTTATTTGTTAGCGTAACAATGCTGAAATGAATGTCTAGAAACAAAAACATTTTTTTAATGAGCAACAATATTCACAGCATTTACTTGTACATGATATTTAGAAAATCTGCATCTACATCTACATGATTACTCTGCAATTCACATTTAAATGCTTGGCAGAGGGTTCATCGAACCACAATCATACTGTCTCCCTACCATTCCACTCCCGAACAGCACGGGGAAAAACGAACACCTAAACCTTTCTGTTCGAGCTCTGATTTCTCTTATTTTATTTTGATGATCATTCCTACCTATGTAGGTTGGGCTCAACAAAATATTTTCGCATTCTGAAGAGAAAGTTGGTGACTGAAATTTCGTAAATAGATCTCTCTGCGACGAGAAACGTCTTTGCTTTAATGACTTCCATCCCAACTCGCGTATCATATCTGCCACACTCTCTCCCCAATTACGCGATAATACAAAACGAGCTGCTCTTTTTTGCACCCTTTCGATGTCCTCGGTCAATCCCACCTAGTAAGGATCCCTCACCGCGCAGCAATATTCTAACAGAGGACGAACGAGTGTAGTGTAAGCCGTCTCTTTAGTGGACTTGTTGCATCTTCTAAGTGTCCTGCCATCCTTTGGCTCGCCTTCTCCACAATATTATCTATGTGGTCTTTCCAACTGAAGTTGTTCATAATTTTTACACCCAGGTACTTAGTTGAATTGATAGGCTTGAGAATTGTACTATTTATGGAGTAATCGAATTCCAACAGATTTCTTTTGGAACTCATGTGGATCACCTCACACTTATCGTTATTTAGCGTCAACTGCCACCTGCCACACCATACAGCAATCTTTTCTAAATCGCTTTGCAACTGATACTGGTCTTCAGATGACCTTACTAGATGGTAAATTACAGCATTATCTGCGTACAGCCTAAGAGAACTGCTCAGATTGTCACCCAGGTCATTTATATAGATCAGGAACAGCAGAGGTCCCAGGACGCTTCCCTGGGGAACACCTGATATCACTTCAGTTTTACTCGATGATTTGCCGTCTATTACTACGAACTGCGACCTTCCTGACAGAAAATCACGAATCTAGTCGCACAACTGAGATGATACCCCATAGACCCGCAGCTTGATTAGAAGTTGCTTGTGAGGAACAGTGTCAAAAGCTTTCCGGAAATCTAAAAATACGGAATCAACTTGAGATCCCCTGTCGATAGCGGCCATTACTTCATGCGAATAAAGAGCTAGCTGCGTTGCGCAAGAACGATGTTTTCTGAAACCATGCTGATTACGTATCAATCGATCGTTCCCCTCGAGGTGATTCATAATGTTTGAATACAGTATATGCTCCAAAACCCTACTGCAAACCGACGTCAATGATATAGGTCAGTAGTTCGATGGATTACTCCTACTACCCTTCTTAAACACTGGTGAGACCTGCGCAATTTTCCAATCTGTAGGTACAGATCTATCGGTGAGCGAGCGGTTGTATATGATTGCTAAGTAGGGAGCTATTGTATCAGCATAATCTGAAAGGAACCTAATCGGTATACAATCTAGACCTGAAGACTTGCCCATGTCAAGCGATTTGAATTGCTTCCCAACCCCTAAGGTATCTACTTCTAAGAGACTCATGCTAGCAGCTGTTCGTGTTTCAAATTCTGGAATATTCCATTCGTCTTCCATGGTGAAGGAATTTCGGAAAACTCCGTTCAATAACTCCGCTTTAGCGGCACAGTCGTCGGTAACAGTACCATCGGCACTGCGTAGCGAAGGTATTGACTGCGTCTTGCCGCTTGTGTACTTTACATACGACCAGAATTTCTTCGGATTTTCTACCAAATTTCGAGACGTTTCGTTGTGGAACCTATTAAAGGCATCTCGCATTGAAGTCCGTGCCAAATTTCGCGCTTTGTAAATTTTAGCCAGTCTTCGGGATTTCGCGTTCTTATGAACTTCGCATGCTTTTCCGTTGTCTCTGCATCAGCATTTGGACCTGTTTTGTGTACCATGGGGATCAGTTCCATCCCTTACCAATTTATGAGGTATGAATCACTCATTTTCAGCATGTGTGAGGAATAGACTTTACTTAATTACTACATTTATAAAAAAAAATATTTCTAAGAAAACCGATGTGAAAGACTCCTCATTTTCGATAGCAAACTTCTTAAAAAAAAAAAAACTTCACACTTAAGTGAAGAAAGAAAATAATTAAAAATTAATAATGATAATAGCATAAAAATATTCTTCTCTTGTGAATATAAACATATTTTTGAGAATAATGTGGAAGAATGTAAAAATATAAATTAGTACTATGAACTAGCATAGAACAAGAATAACGTGGCTGAACAGTAGGCAACAAAATTTAGATAAAGGAATCATTGCCTGACTTCAGTGCAAAAATTAAGTTCGAAGGGGGGTGATATGTAAGTTGTCAGGCAAATCCAACAACTTCCATGAAAACCCTGACATGATAGCAAATCCGGCAGTATGTCACATAGCTCCGAATAAATCCTGACATTAAATTAACCAAAGTAATACGATCAACGAGTGAGCAAATGGAATACCACAGACTAACACAAGAATGCCTAAATGCATGTCATACCTTCCCACCGTGAAACAGACGAAGTTCCAAGGTGAGAAACGAGAACAGAAGCTGAGAGCAGAGTCGTGTAGGTTAGGAAGCCCTACGATAAGGGACAGACACCCACGTCGCCAGCCGACCGCCAAGACCACCCCCAGCCCATGTTGATAGATAGAGCCCTCCAGAAGAACAGTATAGATATTCTGATAACACTAAAAGGGCCACACCAGCTGCAAGTTTTAGCGTGAGACTATACGTGTCTATGTTACGTAGCAAACATTAAAAACATTCCCCCACCAAGAAAAATATAACGTTTCTCATTGGATAGACAGAATTTTTGTAGGCGGAGCTTAAGGTTAACATTGAGACCCTGATTGGTCAGCTGAAAACACAGCCAGATACCTTTTTCCTAAACCAGCTTCGGTAAATTGTAGTAAGGAGAGGTTAGAGAAAGAGTTGCATCTGAGACGGCAAGGTGTGTGGAGATGTGCCGCCCACCACTTCTGATGCTGCCTAACCAATGACAAGGTAATGAATGCACGCGATGCCGCATCTGAGCGCATAAGGCTTGACTCAGAACTGCAGATGTCTCATCTGTTACATCCCCTTTTTGCGTAATAGTAGTGTCGATCGTCAATTAAAGCTCATGGTATTCACATTTGCTACTTGAAGTTAAAATCTGAACCGTGATGATGTTTCTGCTATATAATTATTGAGAAGCCACATCAGCCACTGTAATGTGTGACAAGTTAAATAAGTAATTAAAGATAATTGAGGGCCACTGTAGACCATTTTGATAGTTTTCTCTTCTATGAAACGTAAACCTAGATTACAGATGTGATATGGCATAGGTCATCCTTCGATCCATTACATAACTTGGAAACCCATTCAGGGAATATTCGTTCACATTTTTGTTGAACGAAGTTTGTTTTTATCATCCTGTACCAAAATATTTCCTTTTATCAATAGTGCAATTTATAAACAATGTTTTGTGAGTAGAATAAAAATTCCAATGGTAAACTTAACTACTTTCACGACGTTATTTTACCAGCTAACTAAAAATAGGAAAGTGTTGAACCCCTTCCACTAAATTTAGTTAGTATTAGGATTCTTTTACAGGGAGTGCAGTGGAGCTGACACCGAAATCATTAAGTATTTCATTATATCATCGCTAGTCTCACTGACCCCCTCCCCCCCATGAACCATGGACCTTGCCGTTGGTGAGGAGGCTTGCGTGCCTCAACGATACAGATAGCCGTACCGTAGGTGCGACCACAAAAATGGTTCAAACAGCTCTGAGCACTATGGGACTCAACTGCTGTGGTCATCAGTCCTCTAGAACTTAGAACTACTTAAACCTAACTAACCTAAGGACATCACACACATCCATGCCCGAGGCAGGATTCGAACCTGCGACTGTAGTAGCAGTGCGGCTCCAGACTGGAGTGCCTAGAACCGCACGTCCACCATGGCCGGCTGATGCAACCACAATGGAGGGGTATCTGTTGAGAGGCCAGACAAACGTGTGGTTCCTGAAGAGGGGCAGCAGCCTTTTCAGTAGTTGCAGGGTCAACAGTCTGGATGATTGATTGATCTGGCCTTGTAACATTAACCAAAACGGCCTTGCTGTTGTGGTACTGCGAACGGCTGAAAGCAAGGGGAAACTACAGCCGTAATTTTTCCCGAGGGCATGCAGCTTTACTGTATGGTTAAATGATGATGGCGTCCTCTTGGGTAAAATATTCTGGAGGTAAAATAGTCCCCCTTTCGGATCTCCAGGCGGGGACTACTCAGGAGGACGTCGTTATCAGGAGAAAGAAAACTGGCATACTACGAATCGGAGCGTGGAATGTCAGATCTCTTAATCGGGCAGGTAGGTTAGAAAATTTAAAAAGGGAAATGGATAGGTTAAAGTTAGATATAGTGGGAATTAGCGAAGTTCGGTGGCAGGAGGAGCAAGACTTCTGGTCAGGTGAATACAGGGTTATAAATACAAAATCAAATAGGGGTAATGCAGGAGTAAGTTTAATAATCAATAAAAAAATAGGAGTGCGGGTAAGCTACTACAAACAGCATAGTGAACGTATTATAGTGGCCAAGATAGACACGAAACCCATACCTACTACAGTAGTACAAGTTTATATTCCAACTAGCTCTGCAGATGATGACGAAATTGAAGAAATGTATGATGAGATGAAAGAAATTATTCAGGTAGTGAAGGGAGACGAAAATTTAATAGTTATGGGTGACTGGAATTCGACAGTAGGAAAAGGGAGAGAAGGAAACATAGTTGGTGAATATGGATTGGGGCTTAGAAATGAAAGAGGAAGCCGTCTGGTAGAATTTTGCACAGAGCATAACTTAATTATAGCTAACACTTGGTTCAAGAATCATAAAAGAAGGTTGTATACCTCGAAGAATCCTGGAGATACTAAAAGGTATCAGATAGATTATATAATGGTAAGACAGAGATTTAGGAACCAGGTTATAAATTGCAAGACATTTCCAGGGGTAGATGTGGACTCTGACCACAATCTATTGGTTATGAACTGTAGATTAAAACTGAAGAAACTGCAAAAAGGTGGGAATTTAAGGAGATGGGACCTGGATAAACTGAAAGAGCCAGAGGTTGTACAGGGTTTCAAGGAGAGCGTAAGGGAACAATTGACAGGAATGGCGGAAAGAAATACAGTAGAAGAAGAATGGGTAGCTCTGAGTGATGAAGTAGTGAAGGCGGCAAAGGATCAAGTGTGTTAAAAGACGAGGGCTAGTAGAAATCCTTGGGTAACATGAAATATTGAATTTAATTGATGAAAGGAGAAAATATAAAAATGCAGTAAATGAAGCAGGCAAAAAGGAATACAAACGTCTCAAAAATGAGATGGACAGGAAGTGGAAAATGGCTAAGCAGGCATGGCTATAGGACAAATGTAAGGATGTAGAGGCTTATCTCACTAGGGGTAAGATAGATACTGCATACAGGAAAATTAGAGAGACCTTTGGAGAAAAGAGAACCACTTATATGAATATCAAGAGCTCAGATGGAAACCCAGTTCTAAGCAAAGAGGGGAAAGCAGAAAGGTGGAAAGAGTATATACAGGGTCTATACAAGGGCGATGTACTTGAGGACAATATTATGGAAATGGAAGAGGATGTAGATGAAGATGAAATGGGAGATCGATACTGCGTGAAGAGTTTGACAGAGCACTGACAGACCTGAGTCCAAACAAGACCCCGGGAGTAGACAACACTCCACTAGAACTACTGACGGCCTTGGGAGAGCCAGTCCTGACAAAACTCTACCATCTGGTGAGCAAGATGTACGAAACAGCCGAAATACCCTCAGACTTCAAGAAGAAATAATAATTCCAATCCCAAAGAAAGCAGATGTTGACAGATGTAAAAATTACCGAACTATCAGTTTAATAAGTCACAGTTGCAAAATACTAACGCGAATTCTTTACAGACGAATGGAAAAACTGGTAGAAGCGGACCTCGGGGAAGATCAGTTTGGATTCCGTAGAAATGTTGGAACACGTGAGGCAATAATGACCTTACGACTTATCTTAGAAGAAGGATTAAGGAAAGGCAAACCAACGTTTCTAGCATTTGTAGACTTAGAGAAAGCTTTTGACAATGTTGACTGGAATACTCTCTTTCAAATTCTAAAGGTGGCAGGGCTGAAATACAGGGAGCGAAAGGCTATTTACAAATTGTACCGAAACCAGATGGCAGTTGTAAGAGTCTAGGGGAATGAAAGGGAAGCAGTGGTTGGGAGGGGAGTGACACAGGGTTCTCTTTCAAATTCTAAAGGTGGCAGGGCTAAAATACAGGGAGCGAAAGGCTATTTACAATTTGTACAGAAACCAGATGGCAGTTGTGAGAGTCGAGGGGAATGAAAGGGAAGCAGTGGTTGGGAAGTAAGTGAGACAGGGTTGTAGCCTCTCCCCGATGTTATTCAATCTGTATATTGAGCAAGCAGTAAAGGAAACAAAAGAAAAATTCGTAGTAGGTATTAAAATCCAGAGAGAAGAATAAAAAACTTTGAGGTTCGCCGATGACATTGTAATTCTGTCAGAGATGGCAAAGGACCTGGAAGAGCAGTTGAACGGAATGGACAGTGTCTTGAAAGGAGGATATAAGATGAACATCAACAAACGCAAAACGAGGATAATGGAATGTAGTCGGGTGATGCTGAGGGAATTAGATTAGGAAATGAGACACTTAAAGCATAATAACTGATGATGGTCGAAGTAGAGAGGATATAAAATGTAGACTGGCAATGGCAAGGAAAGCGTTTCTGTAAAAGAGAAATTTGTTAACATCGAGTATAGATGTTAGTGTCAGGAAGTCGTTTCTGAAAGTATTTGTATGGAGTGTAGCCATGTATGGAAGCGAAACATGGACAATAAATAGTTTGGACAAGAAGAGAATAGAAGCTTTTGAAATGTGGTGCTACAGAAGAATGTTGAAGATTAGGTGGGTAGATCACGTAACTAATGAGGAAGTATTGAATAGAATTGGGGAGAAGAGAAGTTTGTGGCACAACTTGACTAGAAGAAGGGATCGATTGGTAGGACATGTCCTGAGGCATCAAGGGACCACAAATTTAGCATTGGAGGGCAGTGTGGAGGTTAAAAATCGTAGAGGAAGACCAAGAGATTAATACACTAAACAGATTCAGAAGGATGTAGGTTGCAGTAGGTACTGGGTGATGAAGGAGCTTGCACAGGATAGATTAGCATGGAGAGCTGCATCAAACCAGTCTCAGGACTGAAGACCATAACAACAACAGTCTCACTGAACTCTTCTGAACTCGACATGTCATGTGTGGTCTGGCGTCTCCTTACCAGCAACAGGTCCCAGGTTCAAACTAGTCAATTCCCTAAAAAAACGCTCAGAGCGTCGTTGCGCGAAAGTGGTAGGGAGACACGACTTAGAACTAACAGACACCACACAGAATGTTAGAGTGTGAAGGCAACTTTGAAATCTCCTGTAATCTGCGTCAATCTTGTTGAAGAATTGTGACAATACTAAACGCTCTGCAACAGTGAAGTATACTGAAAAAAAATGCAGTGTGTATCTTAAATAGTCAGCTGGTCACCAAATTGCAGTTGCATAATGACTATCTAACAGCTTTCATGGGAGACAAAAATTTCATTTTGAGTACATCATATACTGATCGAATTAAAAAATTCAAAATGCTGTCATAAACTGCTCAGTAAGATATATTAGATGGGTGTATCACGTAACTAATGAGGAGGTACTGAACAGAATTGGGAGAGAAGGAATTTTTGGCACAACTTGACTAGAGGAAGGGATCGTTTTAGTATGATGTGTTCTGAGGCATCAAGGGATCACCAGTTTACTGTTGGAGGACAGTGTGGAGGGTAAAAATCGTAGAGGGCGACCAAGAGGTGAGTACACTAAGCACATTCAAAAGGATGTAGGGTGCAGTATTTCCTTGGAGACGAAGAAGCTTGCACAGGATAGAGTAGCATGGTGAGCTGCATCAAACCAGTCTCTGGTCTGAAGACCACAATAACAACAACAACAAAATATATAATCATACATTAAAGATTTAATACAACAGATGAAGTATTAAATTACAAACTATGTATATGCCTTGAGACAGTGTAGCTGTCAGCGCGCAAATCACCTAGACTATATTCATCCAGTACTTGAAAATCAAGGCACATAGCAACTTCCAACAAACTGTACACATAGTATGAAACTTTTTGAAGCTTAGTCTCACTGACACCATCCACAAAATAATAAAAGAAAAATGCTTATCACTTACCGCAATCTTTTGGTATTTAGTAAGTTAGAGTCTCATTCTTTAAAGAATAAGGATTTGGGTCACTGGTACGTGCTTACCGAACGAAGAATATGTAAATAACTTGCTTGTAACTGTTACGCTCAAATATATCACACCTTCTATTTAAACAATCCGTCGCCACCATTTGAATTGCTGTCGCTTTATCGCTTTTTGATCCAGATAAATCTACCATGCGAGGTGCCAGGGTGCAGAAGAGTTTATACCTCTTTAATTGCATGAGAAAGAGACGTGCACTCAACCCCCTCCTTATCTACCAGCTAATTAATTATGCACACAATGGTAATGGAAGGAAATGATGGTGGACCCTACTAGTTGCTAAAATAAGGAGTGCACACTCACAATAATTTAATAAAAATCGTAATCTACTAAAAAAGATAACTTTATCATAATAAACAAAAGGGGGTGGGATTCTGCATATATCTACGAAATGATATGCGGATTAAATATTACAATGAGATTTATTATACATCAGAACATAAATGAACATGATTATCGACACAAACAGTTGCTTAAAGGATAGGGTATACTGAAAATGAGAATAAGAGTTGGCTCAAGAACAAGGGGCTCCTACTCACTGAGATGCAATAGACTGACAATTATGACTGGAGGTCCTAATGAATCAAATATTAATATCCCGACTATACAGCAGTATCGCAAATGGGGTCACATGGAGAAACAAGCAATGTGGACTTGTAGCAAAGCGAGTGCGCATTCTGCTGAGGTATTCAATATAAAACTGATAAGGTCCTACAATGCCGGAGCCGCAAAATACTCTTACAGTACCGAAATCTGCAGCACGTCGTTATTACGCAGCGTCCTGATGTTGTAGGTGCCGACTTCTGCCGTGCAGCAACTCGGCGTCAACCCTGGCCTCGAAGGCTGTCTGAGAATTCTAAGTTCTCCCGAAAAAGGGCGACCAAGTCGCCAGACTGTCCGACTCCGACGGAGTTCAGATCCCGAATATCTACTGCCCGCGCAATGCAAGAGCGAAGCCAACATTGCTCCACTCCCTACTCTCCTCGAAAAACCGCGAATCAGCATTCAGTTCTGAATCCAAAATTCCCCCACACTGTCTCAGAAAATCATTCACGCCAATACCGACCATTCCCTCCAATTCAAGCAGGGCTTTATGATTTCAACTAACCTCAGTCTATGTTGACTAATTATGCCTCTGCTATTCAGCTGAGGGCACTGAACTTACCGTTTGACCGGCTACGAAAACAACCTGCCTAGACCACCGGTCATCCGGCGCCAGACAGTTGCACCCAGCAGGGCATGTTCCCAAAGTATTCTCAGAATAAGAGGACAATGTAGTCAGTTGGTGCCAGGAATCTTCTTTCCGGACGCGCCGGAACGATAAACACATTAACTGCGGCGACACTTACGACATCTCGCAGGTCGTTTCGCCCTGCATACAATAGGCGAAACTCGACCGACGTCAGTTGTTCCGCCAGGCGCTTAAGCCTATTGTACGAACCCCTCAGAATTCAGGGAAGTGCAGCTTCCAACCGGAAATGCCGTGTGCCGCGTTCTCCGATGTTTGCCTCGCACACGCCACCCAGGGAAGTAACCCAACAGGTATATGAATCAAGTGAGAAGTATTTTTATGAGCTCTCAAATACTCTCATTACAATAACCTTACTCGATCTATTACTACCGTGCAATGACGTAGAACATTAATGAAACTGATGAAAATGAGAGGAGACATGCAAATGAGGGCGTGGAACCTCACAACCATATCAACCAACAGCTATAGTTTTGACGTGATTGAGCTGACATTTGACACTCTCTACCAGGTAAATCTTCTCCAGCAGCTTCTGGCGATTCTATTCTACTAGGGCAGGTGAGTAGTAAATAAATCTAATTTTTTTTTGCAATCGTATTGATCAACTAGGATCACGTTAACAACTTCAGTTCCTCCTCTTCCTTCGTTGTTGTTTCCTATTTTTCCAGTATTCCCTCATTTTCTCCCCATGAACTCTCGCCCTTTCTTCTGTCCATGTAGTTCTCGATTTTTTATTTCTTCTGCTTTGAAAGCCTTCCAAATTTAGTATTTTATTTTTAAAACGGTTACTTTCTGCTATTTCTGATTCTTTGATGTTGCTTCTTTCTAGATCTTTCCTTACTTCTGTAATCCATGCTACTGTCGATTTCTTCTTCCAGAAATATAGGAGTATTTGTTTTGTTAGTCTTTTTCCATCCATTGGGTAGAGGTGTCTAAAACAGGTTAATCTTCGTTTGGCCATTACTTCAGATATTTTCTCTATATTTTTGTAGATCTCCTCATTACTTCCTATTTTCCAACCATCTGCAGTTTTTATTGAACGCATTATTTTTCTAATAATCCGTCTTTCCAGTACCACTAGTCTGTCCATCTTATAGTTCATCATTGGGTATTCCAATCCATACCAACATTCTGGTCATACCACTGTGATATAGTGTTTTAGTTTTGTTTTTCTAGATATACATTTCTTGTTGTAAATATTTTTGGTTAAACTACATGCTCTTTCCATTTTGTTAATTCTTACATCCGTTGCAGATTTTTCCAGTCAATTCTGTTGTAGAATCTCTCCAAGATATTTAAACATATTTACTCACTCTGCTTTACCTGTTTGAGTTTCTATGAATTTTGTCGCATTTTTGATGTTTCTCATGAATTTTCTTTTCTTCATCTGAAATTTTGAGACCAGTTCTGTTTGCTATTTTTTCCAGAGGGTTTATCTGAATAACTGCTTCTGTCAGGTTTTCTGAAAGTACTGCAAAATCATCTGTAAAAGCCAAGCTGTTTATCTTGACTCCATTTGTTTTCCTTCCCAGAGTTATTGGTTCAATTTTGTGTATTTTTAGCTCTGAATTCCAGATCCTCACAATTTTTTCTAGAACACAATTAAACAGTAAAGGTGATAATTCATCACCTTGTCTAACACCAGTTTTTATTTCAAATGGCTGAGATACTGCTCCCATGCATTTGACTTTAGATTCTGTACCTGTAAGTGTTTCACGAATTATTTGCTAATTTTGATTTAACACCAAATTCTCTAATGACCTTATCTATTGTTTCTCTGTATATACAATCAAGTGCTTTCTTGAAATCAATAAATGACACTATTGTTGCTTTGCTGGTTAATGTTCTGTGGCGAATTATTGACTTTAAGTTAAAAATTTGTTTTGCACAGGATCTTCCCTTTCGAAAACCATACTGACATTGTCCCAGTTGTTTGTCTAAAGTATCTACCACTCTTTCCAGGAGAATTTTTGATAATATTTTATATGCCACTAGCAGAAGTGACACTCCTCTAAAATTATTGTCATTGAGTTTGTCTCCCTTTTTAAGTGGTGGGTCTATTAATGCTGCTTTCGAATCAACTGGAATCTTTTGCGTTTCCCAAATGTTCTCAAGAAGCAGTTGTAGGTCCTTAATGATTTTGGTTCTGACCCTTCAATAATTCTGCTGTAATGAAGTCTTCACCACTTGCTTTATTGTTTTTGAGTGTTTTGATGGCTTCATGAATTTCTAACTTTGTTGGTGGGAAATCTTCCTCTAGATTTTGAAGTGTCACTGGAAATTCTAATTTATCTGTTGCAAATGGATGGCTTAACAGTTTTTCAAAACATTTTGCTAAAATTTCACAATTTTCTTTGTCATTTAATCCCATTTTGCCATTTTCATCTTTGAAACAAATATTTGGTGCCTGATATCCTTTAAGTATGTGTTTAAAAGTTTGGTAAAAATTTCTAGTATTATTTTTGGTGAAATTTTCTTCTGTTTCAATAAGTGGAGAATTTTCAAAGTTTCTTTTGATTTTCTGGATTATTTTTGGTGTTTCTTTTCTTTGTTGTCTGAATTTTTCTAGGTCTTCCTCCTTTTATGAACATCTCCATTTTCTACATTTTTGAGCTTTTTGTATTAGTGCTTGTTCACACTCCTCATTCCACCATGTCTGCTTTTTATTCTTGGCCAGTTATAAGGTTTTCTCTGCAGGTTGAGTTATTTGCATCTGGAGTTCATGCCAATCACCTTCTTTATTTGTCTCAATTTCTTCTCTAAATTTTGCTATATTTTCTTTTGTAATATTAGCTGTAGCGGAGTTGTATCTGATCACTTTCTTGGTCATCTTTTTTGTTTTATATCGGAGAAATTTTATTTCAATCTCAGAGAGATAATGATATGAGTCGAATTACCCATTTCTGACTATTTTAACATTCATAATTTCCATGATATTCCTTTTAGATATTACACGTGATCCAGTTGAAATTCTCCTAAGTTTGGATTTGGATGTCTCAAAGTTTCGGCTTTTCTTGATAGTTTGCAGAAATGTGTGGACATGTGTTTTAACTGGAACATTTTACACATATTGACCAGTCTTTCACCATTTCCGTTTGTTCTTGAGTGTGCTGGATATTCACCTACAATAGTCCTAAATTCTTTTTCCCCTCCCAATTTGCGCATTGAAGTCACCAAGAAGTATTTTAACATTCTTTTTTATGTATGATAGAAATTTCAGGTCCCAGAGTTGATTTACTTTCTCCAGATTTCTTCTGTTGTCTGCATTTGTAAGTACATGACAGTAACTTATATTCTTGCACTTTATTGTTAACATGGATATTCTTTCTGAACTCGATCTAAATTCTATTACACTGTCTACGATTTTTTTTTTTTTACATAAAATGCTGTTCCAAACATCGGCAGGTTTTCCATTATTCTCACTGTTGGTTTCCCTTTATAAATTCTATTTTGTTGTGTATCAACTACATTCTCATCTAAGAATCGTGTTTCTTGGACTGCTATAATTTGTATATCGTTATTCTGCAGAAATCAATCTAATTCCTTTTGTTTCTCAATTTTTGGAAGAGAATTTACTACTAATGTTCCAAGGTAGTACTTTTTCTTGAACTTGGAAGGATTTTCAGCATATTCCATCTCTTCTTCATTGCAAATGTTGGGACTCCCCAGAACCCTAGGTCCCATTGTATTACATGATGTAATGGTGGATTCCTCATCCGAGTTACCACCTGGGGTAGAGCATCCATTGTGTTAACTTTAAATTTTGCGACTTGAAACTGTAAATAAAGAGTAGGGAATCCAAAGTTGTCCCTGAATTCCCAAAGTAAGACCAGATGGATAGCTTGGAACATTACTTATTCAGTCGCCACTAACACGTGGAACAGACGCTGTCGAGGTACCGCCACTAACATGTGGAACCGTCATGCCCTCTGTCCCCTTTGGCCTTACAATTAGGCAAGAGGCTGCCTCTTCCACCATTTCCGCCGTACCGAAGTCCACCTTCTCCGCTTTCGCTGCCGTTGAGGTCATTCTGCTATGTCAGAGAGTATGCTATGTCAGAGTGTGTTAAAAGAGTCCAGGGATTTTGAAATGGAATTATTAAGAACAAATAACCTGTATGAATAGCATGATCGTACTTTCACCACCAACAATGACTGGAGCTGTGAATTTTCTTAGTATTAACCGACTGTTAGGTTGAGCACGCGTTAAAAGTGTATGTTTGAAAGTATAAGAGCATGAGTGTCTTAATTGTACTGTGGAATAAGGTAAACTGACGGTATCTAGTTGCTTAAAAGCGGCAGTCCCACCTCTGCTCTATTGCCTCTAAATAAGTTATCTACATACATCTTTTTAACACTGCGTAAATCGGCCGTGGGTTAGACAGAGACCAGCCACGAATACTAGAAGTATCCGTCACTGCAACCATCTACTACAAAAGAAGCAATGTCTCAGTATTACAGGTGCGGTCTGAACACTAGAACCACCACATTTTTCGAACCCCCTAAAACCGCGTCGGGACAAAAATGTTCCATCTCTAGTCGATGCGTTTTCATATTATTCTTAGCCTTTTTCATTCTAGGGAATGAGTTTCCTATAATAGACAGTCACTCTAATGGTTAGTGATTTTATTTTAGTTCTAGACATTAAGTACAGTCATACTAGATAGTTACGTTCTCCAACAGGACGAGTTTCATCTTTGCCAAGATTCAGCGTATACTGACAATCTTTATCGACAGCCATCCCATATTTATGCCCTTACTTATAAGGCTTTGAAGCAATGGTGTGAGTGAGCCGACATCTAAAACTGGGCAGGAACTAATGCTTATTGATACAGATATATATGGGCCATGAATAATTTGACAATTTGTCGCGATTCTCTCCTATACATGCGACACGAAACCAAACTTTCATTTTTTAATCTTTCCGACCGTGTCGATCATAAATCAGAAACTACGAAAATCATGATTTTCCTGAAGCGATTATGTGACCTCACAGGCTTATAAAATTGTATTCTCCTTTCGTGTGGCCAAGGAAGGTCCAAGTCTATTTCTTTGGATTCAGTGGTACTCCTAATACACGGAATAGCAAGAAATTCATGCAGCTATTCTAACGCTAAGGAACATTCTTCATCTTCTAGCACTCTATGGGCCACTCTTTCAGAGAATTTTTGACTATTTTTGAGAACAAATGTGTGAATATATCCGATGGAAAATCTCTAATGACACGTCTTTATGCATATGGAGAATGACCAAAATTCTCCAGAAGAAAATTTTACTTTCCGCTTCTCCTAAGAGCTCGAATATTAATAGGAACTACTTCCTACTTTGGTCCATCAGGAGCTTCAGCCTTTACCGAGAATTAAATTACTCAGAAAGCATCTTTTAGCTGAATTACAACGACTTTCAGCATCTGAATGGCTAAATTTTGCGTCATTTAGCTCTAATTATACTGTGTACGTCATTGTGATTTTAAAAATGTCAACCGTAGCAGCTCTGGTTGTACAACCACGAACCATTGTGGCAGAACCATCTCTACTATCTTTTGTATTACCGCGAGGTCATGGTTGCAGTTTGGGTGAGGCGGCGCCCTGTATAAGTGAAATTTGCGTTGTTCATGGCATGAGCACAACTACAGTGAAAATTAAGAAAACAAAAATATACTGCCTCAGAAACGTTTTCTTTCTAAGTATACATGGAAGTTCATCAGTAGGCCTATCTTAATCGCTGCCATCTGATTCATACGAGCTCCCTGCTGTACTTAGTTTTACATCATAATCAGAATAAGTTGAAAGAATGTACATATTCTTCTTTGGATTAAACTTCTTCAGTATTATTTGAAGGGCTTATTTCAATTGTGGTACAAGTCCATTTTTGTTCATTTTGAGATACAGAGTCCTGAAGCTAAATGAGCGCTGAAAAATCTGCAGTTGAGATATTAGAAATATTCAAGCATATGGCTTTTTGGTAGAGATGAACCTTTCTTTCTGTTTGTTTGGATCGTTAATTTTAGGAGCATTATAGGCAGAAAAGTGGAGGTAATGGACTTGTACCACTATTAAAATAAGCCCTTCAATTATCAATACTAACATCTGCTCATCCATGAGAGCGCGACAATGAGCGATGTTCCACTTCTTCACAGCACCTGTTTGCGCTATTTCTATTAAGTTTCATTCCGTCAAAGACAGCGCACTTACAGTTTTAGGCCGCGTGCTACCAACAGCCACGTGTCTTCTTGGCAAATCAGTGGAGAGGACGCGACGGCAGCTATAAAGTAATTAACATCCGATTTTACGAAAACCATTCGGTGAAAAAATTTGATTCTTCCGCAACCTATAGCTTGGTATCCTTAAATGATAAAGGTCAGAATATATTTTCGTTATTCGTCATAGTTACTGTGCTGCACGAAATTGAGTACATGGTTGCACGAAATTTTTAAGAATTTGCAGAGGTAAAATCACATTGTGTAGACTTTCCGTATAGATCATTTAAGGCTATACATTATTGTGTATGAAATGTAACCAATATATCTAAATTGTATTTAAAGTTGAGACCGGAATAATATCTCTTCTCATTCTTGAGATAATGGTTGCTATATACGTGGACGGGTCGCTCGCGGTGCGTCCGAACATTTCCTGCGCTTCGGGAATCAAGTGGTCGTAAAAATCGTCGTATCTCATAAAAGATTCAAGATGTAGAAACGACGGTTTTTGGAAATGACAGCACGCAGAAAGGACTATCATATGATTAACACTCGATACGTTTTTATAAACGCGTGAGCAGAGCGGAAACAAGACGCCCTATAACCTACACCTTGAGGTTTTTCCAAAATTTTCATCGGCAAACAAAGCGAGAGAGACAGGTAAATAGGGTATCAAAATGACCAGCATGAGGCCTAGTTTGGCATGAAAATATTTAACTGCTTGAAAGTAATCAGGGTAATTAAAGAAAACTTAATTAATAAGCTAAGGAAAAATTGAAATATTTCACGAAAAACTGCTGTAAATGTCATCTGTTCAAGATCTAGCTCTTTTGCACATACAAGGATACGTTGGTGCGGTATTTAAATGTCAAAAATGGCTTCCTTCGAATCAAGCACGTCATGAAGGCAAACGAGGAGTCAGTAAGATCGTGCTTTCTGAGTAAAACTTGAAATTCAAAAATATTTTATGAAATTATTTGTGTAAAAGAAATAAGTAGATCAGAGAAACGTTCTACGCACCTTTGAATCATGCATGAAATCATGAACAGAAAATGAGGTGCACCAAACGTTTCCTTAATTTTTTTTTATTTCATACTTTTAGACAAATCATTACACAAAACGTTTGACTTTCTTTCCAAAAATTTTGTAAGCTTTACTTTTACAGACTATTTAGAGTAATTGAAACGCTTGGCCTTACGTTTTTCTAAACGCGTGAGCAGAGCGGAAACAAGATTCCCTATAACCTGCACCATGAGGTTTTGTCCAAATTGGCATAGGCAAACAAAGGGAGAGAAACAGGTAAACTGACTGCTGATGAATTACGTTCGCAACATCAAAGATCTGTAAAATTTCATGGTTCATTGTAATTTATTAGGAATTAAATGTGTGTGATATACTTGGATAGGTGTGAAGATCAAGTTCTTTGGCAAGAACTTAAAAATATACTTAGCGATGCAGTGTAAACAGTATACAGAATCGTAATTGAGTAAGTAATTTATATAAGAAATGTCAGGAATCGAACGCAGGATCTTATACACGCACGTGATTATGAGCTGTATAAGCTACCTCTACACCACCTCTACCTAACACCCTCTCGTATCATTCTTTGTGCTTATGTTTGCATTTAGCGTATTTAATCATGTAATAGTCATTCCTCTGCATTATTGGCTGTTAAAAGTGCTTCATCATGTAAAAAAACATTCGTATTTAACTTATTGATGAGATAGTCGAGTGCTCCTCTGCTCATTCATGTACAGGGTTATTACAAATGATTGAAGCGATTTCACAGCTCTACAATAACTTTATTATTTGAGATATTTTCACAATGCTTTGCACACACATACAAAAACTCAAAAAGTTTTTTTAGGCATTCACAAATGTTCGATATGTGCCCCTTCAGTGATTCGGCAGACATCAAGCCGATAATCAAGTTCCTCCCACACTCGGCGCAGCATGTCCCCATCAATGAGTTCGAAAGCATCGTTGATGCGAGCTCGCAGTTCTGGCACGTTTCTTGGTAGAGGAGGTTTAAACACTGAATCTTTCACATAAACCCACAGAAAGAATCGCATGGGGTTAAGTCGGCCATGACATGAATTGCTGATCATGATCTCCACCACGACCGATCCATCGGCTTTCCAATCTCCTGTTTAAGAAATGCCAAACATCATGATGGAAGTGCGGTGGAGCACCATCCTGCTGAAAGATGAAGTCGGCGCTGTCGGTCTCCAGTTGTGGCATGAGCCAATTTTCCAGCATGTCCAGATACACGCGTCCTGTAACGTTTTTTTTAGCAGAAGAAAAAGGGGCCGTAAACTTAAAACCGTGAGATTGCACAAAACACGTTAACTTTTGGTGAATTGCGAATTTGCTGCACGAATGCGTGAGGATTCTCTACCGCCCAGATTCGCACATTGTGTCTGTTCACTTCACCATTAAGAAAAAATGTCGCTTCATCACTGAAAACAAGTTTCGCACTGAACGCATCCTCTTCCATGAGCTGTTGCAACCGCGCCGAAAATTCAAAGCGTTTGACTTTGTCATCGGGTGTCAGGGCTTGTAGCAATTGTAAACGGTAAGGCTTCTGCTTTAGCCTTTTCCGTAAGATTTTCCAAACCGTCGGCTGTGGTACGTTGAACTCCCTGCTTGCTTTATTCGTCGACTTCCGCGGGCTACGCGTGAAACTTGCCCGCACGCGTTCAACCGTTTCTTCGCTCACTGCAGGCCGACCCGTTGGTTTCCCCTTACAGAAGCATCCAGAAGCTTTAAACTGCGCATACCATCGCCGAATGCAGTTAGCAGTTGGTGGATCTTTGTTAAACTTCGTCCTGAAGTGTCGTTGCACTGTTATGACTGACTTACGTGAGTGCATTTCAAGCACGACATACGCTTTCTCGGCTCCTGTCGCCATTTTGTCTCACTGCGCTCTCGAGCGCTCTGGCGGCAGAAACCTGAAGTGCGGCTTCAGCCGAACAAAACTTCATGAGTTTTTCTACGTATCTGTAGTGTGTCGTGGCAATATGTCAATGAATGGAGCTACAGTGAATTTATGAAATCGCTTCAATCATTTGTAATAGCCCTGTATACTCGAAGAGCTTGTCTGGTGATCTTTGTAGTTAACAATAATAATGAAATTCTCCACAGAGATTCATCCATTTGTAAATTTCATGCACAGCATTCCTTTTCGCTTTGCTTTCTTAAATAAAACTAATTCTGTAGCCTTACTCTCCAGCTACAGTATTCTACAGGTTAAGGACGTCCTTTTATAGAAAGAGCTGGTTGGCTCTAAGCAGCCATCCTGTAGCACGACATTATCGCTCGCACGCAGGGCACCCAAGGTTTTCTCCCAATGTTGCTGCTTGTCGCTGGAGTGTCACGTATCCAGAAGTCGCTCGCTGTCCCTCGCTTCTGTCGCTCACGTAGGACACGAACTTAGATCCACGCTGCAGCAGCAGACCCAGTGAAGGCTGCAGTAGCAGTGGGTGGTGCATAGTTAATTCAACAGACAATGAGTGTCGCGTCGGAGGTTCTCGGTATTTCTCGCTTTTTCTCGAAACCAATGGAACTGACGGCAGTGACTTTTAATTAAAAAAGGACCACGAGATATTAAAAGTTACGAACACTCATTCACCTCGTAGAATGATTAGAGGAGAGGTATGGGGTAAAACTTCACTATGGAACATAAATGTCTCGTCGGCGGTTCTGCTGTTGTGAGTATAAAACTGGACTTACACACCTTTACCTCGTATGTACGCATTTAAAGCTTGGACCACTATTCTTTAACTTCTGATTTAGGATTTTTTTTCATTTCGTACACGTTGGATACTCCTTCTAGAGTTTAGTCATTGGCAGGCGCGGCTCGTGGTTTCTATACCGGGGAAGGCTGCGGCATTTATCGATCGGAGCCAACATAGACCTCGGGTAACGCTACAGATTAGTCTGACATAAACAACTAAGAATTCAGGGGGAGGGGGTGGGAAGATCACTCTCTACCCATAAATTTACGTACTGTATCTTCTATAATCAAGTATTAAATATCATTAGAAGCTAACTCCGAGTTAAAATCTTAGGTTAGTGTTTTTATACGTCGTCATTACATTTTCTGACACTTTGCAGCAAATCATATGAAAAGACGCGTTTCGGAGAGATCTTTAATGCGGGTCTGGATGCACAAAGTTCTTTCACTTTCATCCTATGGCCGTGTTCCAAGTTTTTACCTATTAAATTGCACACTGAATTCGTACTGCGCTTGTTTCACACTCGCGGTATGTTGCAGATATTCACCAGCAAGTAAAACTCACTACAGTCTTGCAAAATATACTCCGAAAAAGAAACTTGCTAATATCACACGGTATCAACAAATGCAGTCAGCATCAGCAAGCAAGGAAAGTAAAGTAACGGGACAAATTTCGCGCGCTTTGTCCTCTAACCACTTATGAAACTCTCGCTAGATGGCAGTACTGTTATGTTACTGTAGTGTAGTGCACTCTGGCGGGATATTTGCAAACTTATTCTAAATGTGGATAAAATAGCCAATGGCAGAAACAAAACAACTATGTAAAACATTATCTAAACAATAATACTAAACGTCGATTAATGACGCATCGAAGCGTAGTAGAGATGTGCAGAGACAGAGACTGGGTAGCGAAGTTTCGGCCACTCTACATTCCTTTATTACATAGATACTGGAACCTGAAAAATGTGTGGTGGTTGGTATGACACCCTTAGGCTGCAAGCTCTGAGCCTTCGGGTCGCCCATAGAGGGCAGTACTATGTAGAAGCCACGCCCCCAAACCGCTACTACATGCAGCTTACGGACGTTCCAAGGCACAGCCTAAACACTACTAACCGTTCGGAAAACATCTATCGACACAAACAGTTCCAAAAACGTTGACCACCGTTATTTTAATCGGAATGGGAAATATGCGAAATTCGTCCTGATAACTTAAATTATGTAATACGTTCTTGCGAAATTAACTTTAACATATATTTTGGGGCGGCTCCGCCTCAGAGTCTTTAATTACGAGGCACGCCTGGTCATTGGTTAAAGTCATATGAGAATTGGGGGGGGGGGCAATTTTGGGGAGGTGGGACATACATGTCCCAGTGGTCTTCCTGAGAGAGGGTGACTATATGTCGCATTGATATTCTTGCTAGGGAATGAAAGAAAACAAACAATAGTGCACACAATAGTTTATTTTGAAAAATTAATACAAACAATGTTCCTAAATATAAATTTCATCTTATTTATGTGTAACATCACGTACAACAATATTTGCACAGTCGTATTTGGGGCATTGTATAAATTTTTCTGATTCTTTTTCCAATTTTATTTGTTGCACATCTTGAACACCATCTCTTAGTACAACTCTGTAATTGGCAAGCGGTCACACATGCAGCATGCGTTTTCCTACCTTTGATGGCCTACCTCTACTCCTATTTCGTTCATGTGAATATTGTGTTCCCAGTTGTCATCATTTTTCCAGCAAGTATGACAAGAAACTGCAGCAGTTTGAGATTGTTTCTGATGGTTTCATGAAACAGCATCCAGGCGCTGACAACAGACGCCACCTATTTGTAGAGTACTTTCTTCGAATATTTGCTCAAGCTTCAATCAGAACACTGGCATGTTTTTTCTGGATCTGATGAGAATGTCCACCGATGGAAATCCGATAGTATTTAATAAATTAAATGAATCTGTCAAAACAAGTTTCTCATTGTATTTGACAGCACCCTCCCTAAGTGTGCTCTTCTACGGAAGGATTTGTCCTGATTGTTTACCCACATAAACGTTGAGATCATACGTGTATCCAGTTACAGCATCACAAGATACCTTTACTTACTGGGTTTTGATTGTGCTATGTAATGATGTGTAAAGTTTAAGATTAAAATAAACACAAGGTAGCACAGAACATACGTAAATCTGACTCACAAGACAAAAAAGACAATAGTTAACCCACAGATGTAAAAAGCTGTTTCCCTCCTCGAAACAACGCAGGTGTTGATATCTGTGGGTACTGTTTCTGACTAAACGACGTGAGTTGCGCTCTGAACCGATGGGGCGACAGCCTGTCGCTTCTGGATTAACTCTTGTCCCACTGATCTCAACAGTCTTCTTCATGAGACACATGCGTCCTGTTGGTATAATCTGCTCATCATAAGAATAAACCTGATGTAAACATTGCACTAAGTATTCTGTCGCGTTTTCAGGAATCTCATTGGGTTTCCGTTTCACTTGGGACTGCAGCCAAGCTGACTAGATTACTGTCCAGTACGATAATATGAGGTGCATTCAAGTTCTAAGGCCTCCGATTTTTTTCTCCGGACTGGAAAGAGATAGAAACATGCGCATTGTTTTAAAATGAGGCCGCGTTCATTGTCAATACGTCCCTGAGATGGCAGTACCGTACGGCAGATGGAATTTTACCGCCAGCGGCGAGAGTGAGAACTGTTTTAAATACTTAAAATGGTGACGTTTTCCTTACTTGAACAGCGTGCAGTCATTCGCTTTCTGAATTTGCGTGGTGTGAAACCAATTGAAATTCATCGACAGTTGAAGGAGTTATGGATGTGTCGAAAGTGCGTTCGTGGGTGCGACAGTTTAATGAAGGCAGAACATCGTGTGACAACAAACCGAAACAACCTCGGGCTCTGATGACATGATCGAGAAAGTGGAGAGAATTGTTTTGGGGGATCGCCGAATGACTGTTGAACAGATCGCCTCCAGAGTTGGCATTTCTGTGGGTTCTGTGCACACAATCCTGCATGACGACCTGAAAATGCGAAAAGTGTCATCCAGGTGGGTGCCACGAATGCTGACGGACGACCACATGGCTGCCCGTGTGGCATGTTGCCAAGCAATGTTGACGCGCAACGACAGCATAAATGGGACTTTCTTTTCGTCGGTTGTGACAATGGATGAGATGTGGATACCATTTTTCAATCCAGAAACAAAGCGCCAGTCAGCTCAATGGAAGCACACAGATTCACCGCCACCAAAAAAATTTCGGGTAACCGCCAGTGCTGAAAAAATGATGGTGTCCATGTCCTGGGACAGCGAGGGCGTAATCCTTACCCATTGCGTTCCAAAGGGCACTACGGTAACAGGTGCATCCTACGAAAATGTTTTGAAGAACAAATTCCTTCCTGCACTGCAACAAAAACGTCCGGGAAGGACTGCGCGTGCGCTGCTTCACCAAGACAACGCACCCGCACATCGAGCTAACGTTACGCAACAGTTTCTTCGTGATAACAACTTTGAAGTGATTCCTCATGCTCCCTACTCACCTGACCTGGCTCCTAGTGACTTTTGGCTTTTTCCAACAATGAAAGACACTCTCCGTGGCCGCACATTCACCAGCCTCAGCGATTTTCCAGTGGTCAAAACAGACTCCTAAAGAAGCCTTCGCCGCTGCCATGGAATCATGGCGTCAGCATTGTGAAAAATGTGTACGTCTGCAGGGCGATTACGTCGAGAAGTAACGCCAGTTTCATCGATTTCGGGTGAGTAGTTAATTAGGAAAAAAATCGGAGGCCTTAGAACTTGAATGCACCTCGTAAGGGTACGTTTTGTGGTGTGTGTTACGCGCACATCGAATTAGCGGTAATGCAGGACAACAGCTTTACCGGCGCATTTAACTTGGACAGCACTGGCCGATCAGCTGGTACAGCTAGCCTGCAGTGACATTGCCAGCCGCAGTTCACACGTAAAAGGACACGAGCAGAGGAGCAATACAATTTCGAATGTCCTTTAACTTTTAAGTAGAATGAAATAATACGCTCCAAATCTCCCACAATACACTACTTAGACGACTAGACGAAAACCGCAACACGTTATCATTTTTAGCTAACGTACTATTGTAATTAAAACAAGAATGATGAAAATTCCTGACTTAACTACAAGGTAATTTTTCTGCATAAGCTGTGTGTAACGTAAGGAACTAATGAAGGATTTCACCGCATAGTTAAATATTGAAGTCACTGAAGGTATTGCTTATACACTCCTGGAAATTGAAATAAGAACACCGTGAATTCATTGTCCCAGGAAGGGGAAACTTTATTGACACATTCCTGGGGTCAGATACATCACATGATCACACTGACAGAACCATAAGCACATAGACACAGGCAACAGAGCATGCACAATGTCGGCACTAGTACAGTGTATATCCACCTTTCGCAGCAATGCAGGTTGCTATTCTCCCATGGAGACGATCGTAGAGATGCTGGATGTAGTCCTGTGGAACGGCTTGCCGTGCCATTTCCACCTGGCGCCTCAGTTGGACCAGCGTTCGTGCTGGACGTGCAGACCGCGTGAGACGACGCTTCATCCAGTCCCAAACATGCTCAATGGGGGACAGATCCGGAGATCTTGCTGGCCAGGGTAGTTGACTTACACCTTCTAGAGCACGTTGGGTGGCACGGGATACATGCGGACGTGCATTGTCCTGTTGGAACAGCAAGCTCCCTTGCCGGTCTAGGAATGGTAGAACGATGGGTTCGATGACGGTTTGGATGTATCGTGCACTATTCAGCGTCCCCTCGACGATCACCAGTGGTGTACGGCCAGTGTAGGAGATCGCTCCCCACACCATGATGCCGGGTGTTGGCCCTGTGTGCCTCGGTCGTATGCAGTCCTGATTGTGGCGCTCACCTGCACGGCGCCAAACACGCATACGACCATCATTGGCACCAAGGCAGAAGCGACTCTCATCGCTGAAGACGACACGTCTCCATTCGTCCCTCCATTCACGCCTGTCGCGACACCACTGGAGGCGGGCTGCACGATGTTGGGGCGTGAGCGGAAGACGGCCTAACGGTGTGCGGGACCGTAGCCCAGCTTCATGGAGACGGTTGCGAATGGTCCTCGCCGATACCCCAGGAGCAACAGTGTCCCTAATTTGCTGGGAAGTGGCGGTGCGGTCCCCTACGGCACTGCGTAGGATCCTACGGTCTTGGCGTGCATCCGTGCGTCGCTGCGGTCCGGTCCCAGGTCGACGGGCACGTGCACCTTGGCACGTGCACCTTCCGCCGACCACTGGCGACAACATCGATGTACTGTGGAGACCTCACGCCCCACGTGTTGAGCAATTCGGCGGTACGTCCACCCGGCCTCCCGCATGCCCACTGTACGCCCTCGCTCAAAGTCCGTCAACTGCACATACGGTTCACGTCCACGCTGTCGCGGCATGCTACCAGTGTTAAAGACTGCGATGGAGCTCCATATGCCACGGAAAACTGGCTGACACTGACGGCGGCGGTGCACAAATGCTGCGCAGCTAGCGCCATTCGACGGCCAACACCGCGGTTCCTGGTGTGTCCGCTGTGCCGTGCGTGTGATGATTGCTTGTACAGCCCTCTCGCAGTGTCCAGAGCAAGTATGGTGGGTCTGACACACCGGTGTCAATGTGTTCTTTTTTCCATTTCCAGGAGTGTAGTAAGTCGTCTCGTAATCTCTTAGCTCCTGTCACCTGCTACGTTGATAACGAGCCTATCAACAACAGAATCCACGAAGCCAACCAGGCGCGCCATTTTCTCTTCCTCCTTTATGACGAGCTGTTCTATATCCCGCCAGCGTTCGGCGGCGACTTGTGAAAAAGCTGCGTGCGTTAGTTCCAGTACGTCTGGCAGCTTAACAATCTTGTTACTTCTCGGGGAAAATCTTGCAGCTTGGCTCCAGATCAGTTCTGTTCGGTTCATATTGTAATGGTACAGTAACAAAAGTAAAAATGCAGCATTTGTATGATGTGGTCGATGCTGTGAGAATGATTGTTTTTCATGTTTCTACGATACTTATCTACCTCTGTGGTATAAAACGATGGCTATAGTCCAAATAAAGAGGAATTGGTTTTTCATTTTTGCCTTAAAATGGAATTGTTACGTTTTATTAATTTAAACAACTGTTATGAACAGTCTTTCATAAAACATCGATAATTAAGAATTTGTATTTGAAATGGAAACAGGAATTTCGTGTCCAATATGTAATTTGAAACAAGAAGACGTACACATGTCAAGATATTTAACGAAGAGCATAATTCGGTGGGCGGCTGCTCAAGCTGTCATTGACTGATGAATGATAATGTTCACGGTGAAGGAGGCGTACTTGGGAGCAAGACGATGAAGGGTGGGGGGAACAGTAAGGACCATCTCTAATTATCTGCCAGCCTCCGTAACGAAGGAAACACACAGTTTTAGTTCAACGATGATATTTGAGGTGTTATAAAAAAATGATGATGAGTTTTGTAATCAGGAGATTTAGATATTTCAAACTGAACGAGAAAAAAACAAATACTAGGGAGATTGGAACCAACACACAAATAGCCGCATATGGTTCACCATCCATTACGCTACCGACGATGATAAACATTCAGCGTGAACCAACTGCTTTATACACAACAACGGGGAAACTTCAAAGCCTTCTATTTCCGTAAAATTATGAGAAACATTAAGAACAGCCTACTTCTCGGCACTTTTTAACCGTGTGCCACGCGCGTGTTTCACTGCGGAACAGAAAGCAGCCTCAGCCATTTTCATACTGTGCGACAATCAGAGCACAACGCTGCAGAGGCTGTGACTGTACACGATTTTTGAAATAAAAACTACGTAGCTAAAGCGCGATTAAGAAAAACGTTGATGCCTGGTAGTACATTTGAATATCTTGAAGTTTCATTTAACGTAACTTAGTAATAAGATATCTAACACATCAATAGGGCCTACTTCTAAGAGCGTAACAACACCAATGCACGACTGCTACGGCTTCTAACCAATCATCGCGTTTGTGTTTGTTTATATCAGGTTCATTCTTATGATGAACGGATTATAGTCTAAGGGTGTATGTAACAGACAGCATTGGCGTCATAAGCATCCTAAGGTACACAGCCTGACTTAAAATGTGAAGCACCGTGAAGACATGGTCAGACGCCAATGTAACTTCGTACACGCAGAGACCACCGGAGGATATGTAACATATGACAGAATGGTCACCAGAGCGTATTAGCATTGTTTGTGCTTTGAATATTTACCAGGCCTGGCAGAATACATAAGGGCAACGAACAGCGTCAGATGTTGAGTGAACACTGTGGAGGACACGGAGATAACATGTACATGTGTAAGAAAGCGTTGTCAGCTTTTGACAGTTTTTGAAAGGAACCACATTGCGGGTTTCCAATTGATCTGTTGGTCGAATCGTGCAGTGTCCAGATTTGTGGGGCATCCGGATGTGAACAGCGACCCGGTGGTGGACTGCATGGGAACGTGAGAGCAGGCATACTTGATGTCAAACTCCGGGTCGACCACATCTTATCACCACACGGAAGGATTGTATATTGTGCACCTAGCATATTGCATCCTTTTCACACTGCGCCTGCTATCTGGTAACAAGATGACAAGTAATGGGAACCCCTACAAGGTTCTGTGTCATCCTGCACTTTTGGTCGGAGATTAGCAGTATCTGGCCTAGGGAACTACCGTCCTATGCGTGGGCTGTCGTTACCACAATAACACAAATGACTGCGTTTGGAGTGATGTCGCGACCGGGAAGCATGGAATACTCCTGAATAGCGCCGCACTGTATTTAGTGATGCATCGCGGTTCGACGTCTCGCTGGATGACTGTCATCAGCGAGTGTGGCGGCGTCTTGGGGAGAGGTGCCCGTCTTACAGACCTACAACGGTGTTACTCCTAGTGTCAGGGTGTTAGGAATCATCAGGCATGATGTCAGGCCAAAGATAATAGTGACGAGGAAACTCTAAAGGCACAACGATATGTCAGGGACATCCTACCTCTCATTTGACAGTATTGTGGTGCCATTTTCAAATAGGACACTGCTCATCTACACACGGTGCTAATCTCTGTGAACTGCTTTGCGTGATTTTGAGGTATTCCTGAGGCAAGCAAGATCCTCATACCCGTCTCCGATGGAAATTATGTGAGATCAGCTGGGATGTCAACTCCGTCCAAACGCCAGTATCCAGGACATCAGTGACCTGTTGTGGGACAGATTGCCTCAAGAAAGGTTACACCCTTTTCAACTGAATCAGTGCATGCACCCATAAGTCATACTTATAACTGTGCTCACCCTGCCAAGTTCCTTGCAGATTTTATTCGATTTGGTAATCACTGAAATAACATCACGCAAACTTTCAACTCGTGAAGTTTCATCTCGTTTCCTCTTCCTCTTCTCGCTACTTCACGTTTTTTGTCAGGCAGTGTGGATAAAGTATGTCTTTATGTTAACTGTTTGCTATAGTGCAGGCTTACGGAATTTTCGAAGAGAAAGATTATACATATTTATAAGAGAGACAGAGACAGAAAGAGAGAAAGTAGATCATTTAGAACATATAGTAGTCGCCATCAATGAGGTTTGAATCACAATAGGCACCGAATGAATCCAAATTGTTCTGCCTCTTTGCGGGGCCAAACAGAATACAGAAACCGTTTATGGGTTCTTTCTTTATCTGTTGGCACCGGCCACATCTGTCGAAGAAGTATATTAGTCACTGACCCTTGAAATGGCTTTTGGTTGGTCGCGAATGTCTTGTGAATAGAAATTTATGGTGTGGCTATATCTCTAGCCCCTGTCAATTTTTCACTCACTTGATAAACTGATTTTTCAAAACACACATTTCTCATTTCTTTTTGCCTCAGTTCAGAGTGTGATGTCATAGCGGAAGAAATCAAGAAAAAAAAAGTTTAATTATTAAAATTTTATTGAATAAAATTTTCACAATTTTTATCGATTTACTTAGTCAGGGGTCATTACATACATCACTTTCTGTTTTTTTGTGGTACCAGTCTATCTCTAATTCTTCTTAGAGCTCTTTTACATATTTCATTCTTACACTACTGGCCATTACAACTGCTACACCACGAAGATGACGTGCTACAGACGAGAAATATAACCAACAGGAAGATGATGCTGTGATATGCAAATGATTAGCTTTTCAGAGCATTCACACAAGGTTGGCACCGGTGGCGATTCCTACAACGTGCTGACATGAGGAAAGTTTCCAACCGATTTCTCATACGCAAACAGCAGTTGACCGGCGTTGCCTGGTGAAACGTTGTTGTGATGCCTCGTGTAAGGAGGAGAAATACATACCCTCACGTTTCCGACTTTGATAAAGGTCGGATTGTAGCCTAAGGCGATTGCGGTTAATCGTATCGCGACATTGCTGCTCGCGTTGGTCGAGATCCAATGACTTAGGAGAATATGGAATCGGTGGGTTCAGGAGGGTAATACGGAACGCCGTGCTGGATCCCAACGGCCTCGTACCACTAGCAGTCGAGAAGACAGATATCATCCGCATAGCTGTAACGGATCGTGCATCCACGTCTCGATCCCTGAGTCAACAGATGGGGTCGTTTGTAAGACAACAACCATCTGAGCGAGCAGTTCGACGACGTTTCCAGCAGCATGGACTATCAGCTTGGAGACCATGGCTGCGGTTACCCTTGACGCTGCATCACAGACAGGAACGGCTGCGATGGTGTACTCAACGACGAACCTGGATGCACGAATCGTAAAACGTCATTTTTTTGGATGAATCCAGGTTCTGTTTACAGAATTATGATGGTCGCATCCGGGTTTGGCGACATCGCAGTGAACGCACATTGGAAGCGTGTATTCGTCATCGCTATTCTGGCGTATCACCTGGCGTGATGGTACGGGGTGCCATCGGTCACCTCTTGTTCGCATTGACGGCGCTTTGAACAGTGGACATTACATTTCAGACGTGTCACGACCCGTGGCTCTACCCTTTATTCGATCCCTGCGAAACACTACATTTCAGCAGGATAATGCACGAACGCATGTTGCCGGTCCTGTATGGGCCATTCTGGTTACAGAAAATGTTCGACTGCTGCCCTGGCCAGCACATTCTCCAGATCTCCCAACAACTGAAAACGTCTGGTCAATGGCGGCCGAGAAACTGGCTCGTCACAATACGCCAGTCACTACTCTTGATGAACTGTGGTATCGTGTTGAAGCTGCATGGGCAGGTGTTCCTGTACACGCCATCCAAGATCTGTTTGACTCAATGCCCAGGCGTATCAAGGCCGTTATTACGGCCAGAGGTGGTTGTTCTGGGTACTGATTTCTCAGGGTCTATGCACGCAAATTGCGTAAAAATGTAATCACATGTCAGTTCTACTATAGTATATTTGTCCAATGAATACCCATTTATCATCTGCATTTCTTCTTGGTGTAGCAATTTTAATGGCCAGTAATGTATATCAATAATTTTGTATCAACCCATGTAAAATCTACGAAAGAAGCATGAATAACAGGTATATAATCCCAGGAATGTCCACATGTTTCCTGCAATTTTAAAATTTTTGATCGCTATATGCTCAAGTGAAATTCAGCAGCACAAGAAAACTTTTTTAAAAAAAATTTAATCTGGTCACATTTGTAGCTGCGCACTTACCGGCTGCCGATTTGGCCGAGAGGTTCTAGGCGCTTCAGTCTGTAACCGCGCAACCGCTACGGTCGCAGGTTCGAATCCTGCCTCGGGCATGGATGCGTGTGATGTCCTTAGGTTAGTTAGGTTTAAGTAGTTCTAAGTTCTAGCGGACTGATGACCTCAGATGTCCCATAGTGCACAGAGAATTTTTTTTTTGCGCACTTAGCGATGTTTTAAAAGCGCACATACATTTATTTTCATTTCATAATAATATTAAGACTAGACTCAAACTGGAATTTAGATCGTGGGTATAGATACATAAATTTCCAGCCTAAAGTTGAAACGTAAATCCTTAAATGAAATTCAGGATCAGTTCTCGAAAGCATCGTGTGCAGAAGGCCAAACAGAAAGCACAAAAGTGGCTTAATACTTTAAAAGTTGATTTACAACGAGAAGAAACTCTTATTTAAGTTTCTCTACAACTAGTTTTATTGTTTTTCTTTGGAACTGTTCTTCCCTTACTTGGCCTGTGATTGATGATGGGCTTCTTTTCGTCTACGCTAAGTGGTGATATAACGACAGACGGCCAAAGTGATAATCAGACCAGATGTAAACGTAGTAGTTCGTATTGATTCGAAAACACTCCACTTCTAATAATATTTAAAGCAAAGATCTTTCGGCGTATTTTGTGCAAGCCCTCCTATAACTTTCGACGAATTATTTTCACATGTAACATCAGCATTGAATATCAAAAAGAAGGTAGAGATAGATAGCTTTGCTATAGTACTAACCGGTTTTCGGCTGTTAAGCCATCATAAGGTACTAACCGATTACTTCAGTAATAAATACAGTAAAATATTACACAAGTGTTGTGTGCAATTTTACTCGTAATATATCCTTTTACGAAAGTCCAATCTAGTCTCACGTTTTGGAGTCTGAAACGCTGCCGCCTTGTGCTCGTTTACTATAGGAACGAATAAAATATCAGCAGAGCAAATATACGGCACGCCCGTGGCCGGCAGCCGCCCCTCGCCTCTATACGGCACAGCGCGGACGTCGCCAGCAGCCGCCGCTCGCCCCCAGAGCATCAGAATTGCAGATCTGGACCGCCCCGCCTGTTTGTTTATTGGATTTCTGGAAATCGGCTCTGCCCGTTCCTCCGCCTTGAGACAACTGCACGGCGCGCGGTTCTCCAGGGCACCGCCCGGCCGTATCGGTTCTGGCATCGACTGAGCCCGCCTGTCGAAGAGTCGAAGAGCGTGCGATGGCTATTGGCCCTCGACCAGGCAATCATTCGTCTTCTGTCTCACACGAGTCAGCGGCTTTGGTGTTCGTATCCACACCCTGACACGTTTGTTTCTGAGACTCTTGGTCACGTGACAAGGTCTCTCGAGCACCTCAGCCGGGCCCATGCGAGACACCCTGTGAACTTCCGATATGAACAGTGCCCATATCGATACGGTAATCGAGCGGCCGCAGCCAACAGCGCTGCTGTCTGTCATAACTAAGACTCTTTGGGTATAGCAGCGCCACTGCTGTAAGTACCAGCGCAATAAGTACAGCAAGCAATACCCAGAACCGCAACGCAGAAAGTATAATCCGTTGACTTAATTTCATCGTCAAAATCAACGATTTTCGAAGGCCTGCTATAGTGTCATTAATGACATAAATCACGAAACACTGCACCAGTTACATTTTTTGATGTTTATCACAACGCGTTTCAACAATTTATTCGCATTTTCAAGTGCAACTATTTATTTTGTTATTATAAGCGTGTGTTGTTCTGCTTCTCTTACCCTGCAGTCGTCTTTTTATCCTGTAAAAAGAAAATCTCTCAATGACAAGTTGAAAGGTGGCTACACTGTCACAGCGCCAGAGATGGCGCCAAAGAGTTTTATTCCGCCGCCTCCACTGGCAGTGTTTGTTCAGAAGTTGTGGTGGTTAGTGCTTTGCTGAGAGGATGTCGATAGCTGTACTATTTGAGGCCATGTCGTGTGCAGTTGTTTTGATGGGCTAGACAGCAGATGTTGTTCGAATGGGGATGTTGTAATGATCAGAGGGTATTTTTCGTCAATATATGAAGGTAAAAAAAATTTTTTTTATTTTTTTTAAATTTCCTAATTAACGATGTCTCTTGGTCACAGGTTCAGTCAACAAAGCATCTGGCTTGTGTCCATGTATTAGAGTGTAATTCTGGTTCCTATGTGCAATTATAGTATTTCTGTTTTTTTAATTAATTCAGTGTAAATGGTATTTAAAATATCTTGTCTTATTGAGGAAGAACCGTGCCAGATGTGTATGTTGAATCACACTTCCACACACAGAACAGTTACACTTGTGCTTTGTTGTTCCGTAGTTTTTGTTTCGTAGCTTTTATAGTTGCTGGGGACTTAATTAATTAATTGTGGTAACAGAAATTTCCTCTCATTCTTTGTTGTTATTCTATGCAGTCAGATTGCGTACTAATACTAGTCAGGGCCAACCGTTTACGAGACTTTGTAATCGGACATACAGCTACAAAAGTTTAAAATATTTGCATAATATTTAAATAAGCCTCCATGCACGAAAACAGCAGAAGTAATTTGTAGTTTAGTAATTGTAGTCTATATTGCGTGTGTAGATATGGTAATGAACATTTGTAGTTGTCTTGTCTTTCTTCTAATGGTATTTTCGCAGAATTTAATTTTTGATGTCTTGTATACGGGTTTGACAATTTTGTGCAATTATGAAGATTTCAGTTGTTGGTTATTCGTGTTTGCAATTATGAAGATTTCAGTTGTTCGTTAATTGTGTTGTTCGTTAATCGTGTGAATGGTGTTGTTGGAGATAAAGTGTCATTGTGTGTAATTTTCGTATAGTGACGAGTTTTGTATGTTTTGTAAATGATTACGCGATCGATGAAAAAGGCAAAAGTGATGGATAGTCAGAATGACGAAATTGTTGACATGGCGAACTCGCCAACACAGGAAAACAGTATGATGAATAATGACGTAGAAAACAATTTAGTAAGTCGGGAAAATAGTCCGGAACCAGTTCAAAATTTTTCACAATCAAAAAATTTTCAGAATACGAGATTAACGACAAAAGATTCTGGAATAGTATCGAACACAGATAGCTTTACAGCTTTGACGGAAGAAGTTGGTTTTGCGGGAAATGTTAGGGGTGAAAAGAATTTCGAACCAGTTAATATGGAGCAGTTGATGAGTGCAATATTTAATTTGGGATCTGAATTAAAAACAGTGGGATCACAGTTACGATCTGAAATTAAAACTGATATGGGAACAATGGAAACACAGTTAAGATCTGAATTAAAACAGAGATGGGAACACTGGCAACACGGTTAGACTCACGAATAGGGACATGTTTCAAAAACATGGAAGATGAATTAAAGAAAGAAATTAGAGAAGAGGTACAACCGATTTTGAATTCTCATAATAATAGATTAATTGCGATAGAAATTAGACAAAAGGAACAGGATAGAGAACAGGAAGAAAGAGATCGAGTGATAGTACAAAAATTTTCAGAGTTAAATTTACAACGTGCACATGATAAGGAAGAAATATTTGAAAGAATCGAGGAATCCGTACCAAATGACAGACTAAATAACCTTACACAACAGGACGAACAGTTAACTACTATATGTGTCAATACTGAAACCCGGGTCGCGACACTTACGGAAGACGTAAATAAACAGAAAGAAAAAATAGGTGACTTATCGGAAAGAGTTGAGGAGATTTCAGATAAATTGACAAATCTTAGTTTACATGGGGACAGAGATTCAGATGATACAGTTCCATTGCCATTTGCAGAAACAGAAGAGTACCAGAGCATAAATAAACATGTTGAAAATCAGGGAAAATTTAATGAAAGCGATAAAAGGGAATTTGAGGCATTACGAAAGCAAGTCAAACAAATTGAAGACGAAATCGTAGGAAAAGACAGCAGAAGAAATTTAGAATCACAGATAGTAGAGGGCTTTGAAGAAAATAATTTATTTCATTTACGAGATGCAACAAGAGAGCGCCAGGCGCGCGAACTTGACAATAATCGACATTCGGACTAGGATAGAGGCGGTAGGTCTTTGTCGCCACAAGGCGAAAACTTAGACTATAAACACTTTTTAACTGTTCAGAAATTTAAGATCTTTCGCAATTCTAAGAATGACATACATCCATGTTCATGATTAGATCAATTTATGTACGCACATCCACCAAATTGGCCACTAAGTCACAAACTGGAAATTATGAGCGGCTATTTAAGTCCTCAGGGGATTCACTACACTAACTGAATATGTGCCGTAGCGTGCACAGGGCCCCAAGCTGTAGTGGTGCTATTTCCCTTTTAGTTTTCTGCACCGCTGCCTACTCTTTTACTATTCTTTGTATCTATCAAAATAACTCTTCAACTATCAATCCATCTAGGGAGTCGGTAAAGAATAACCAGATATGACTATTTTACCCAAAGTGATTTCGGAAATTACCGTTTGGACTTACTATATTTTCTGCAGCATTCATTCGTAGTTTAAACGGAATTTTACATGTTTATCTTTGTGACAATATTACTTCATATGTTGACGATATTATTATGGCTAAACGTTCTTGAAGTGAGCATTACAAAACTTTGGATTCATTATTACGTATTTTTGCAAGAGTTGGCATTACAGTGAACTTGGAAAAATCTGAATTTGGTCGTTCTCAGGTGAAATTTCTTGGTCATATTATTTCTACAGAAGGTATTGTTCCTGATCCAGAGAAACTAGACGCTATTTGTAATTATGCTGTTCCTACAACAAAACGTGATGTTCGTAGTTTCCTTGGTGTCTGTAATTTCCTTACACGCTTTGTTAGATTGGACTATTTGGCCACACCTCGTTTATGTGAACTATCTGGAAAGAATTCTAATTGGTGTTGGGATGAGGAAGCTCAATCAGAATTTGAACAACTTCGTGATGCTTTAGTTGCTGCTCCACTTCTTTTACATCCGGATTTATCTAAAGATTTTTGTTTTGCGACAGACTCATCATACAAAGGCCTAGGTGCACACTTATTTCAAGAGATAGAAGATAACGGCGTTGTAGTGCAGAAAACTATTGCCGATCTGTTCTTGCCAAATGCAAATTATGTCAAAAGGCTAAGCCCCCAACTATTTCTCACAGAGCACCGTTGTTTCCTATCATTCCAGCGAAATTAAAGGAGATGGCTGCAGTCGATTTGTCGGATCCAGTGGCTCTTTTTACTAATGGTTTTGCGTACATTTTGGTAGCAGTGGAATTGACATCAAAATATGTGTGTTTTACACCTTTACGCAAAGCAACAGCTCGTTCAGTATCTAACGCTTTCATCAAACATTTTCTTAAAGAAGTGGGTCATGTTGATAAGGTTATATCTGATAATGGATCACAGTTTCGCTCTAAAATTTGGCTTCATACTCTATGGCGCCGTAAGATTAAACCAATTTTCATTTCACTTTTTCACCCTCAATCTAACGCTTCAGAGAGATGGATGAAGGAAATCAATAAATTGTGTCGACTTTATTGTCATCAGAACCACAGAACTTGGGATCAGTGTCTTCATATTTTTCAAAACATTCTGAATGAATTCCCTAATGATTCCACTTCTTTACCACCTATATTGATATTAAAAAATAAAGCACCAACAAATCGAATTTCTGAAATCCTTTCTTCTCCGCCTACACGGAAACTGCGGCATTCTGAAGTTGTGAACCTGGCTCTGCAAAATATTGCATCTGCGGCTGCTAGAAGAGAGAAATCAGCTAAACGTCCTGGTCGTTTAAAAACCTTGTCAGTTGGTCAAAAGGTGTTAATTAAGTCTCACCGTTTCTGCTTTATAACGGTCCATATAGAGTTCGCAAAATTATTCATGATAACACTGTCGAAGCAGAAACTCTTAATTCTCGGCGCTCTAAGGGAATACATTATATATCTAACGTTAAAATTTTTGTGGAATGACATACTTTTCAGAAACTTAACAGTTATACGTAAACACACGGAGAGTACAAGGATACCGCGCCGTGTTCTGGCGGCGGCACATACTCAAAGCAACAGTCAAGTCTGCGCGCCGCACAAGGCAGTCACTGACCGCAAACAATTACTTCCTATGTCACGCGTACCTACAGCTGATCGAGCACTCAGTGCGAATGCACTGACAGCTGTAAACAAATACACAGTCTAATTTCTCCGAATAAAATCAGTATAAAGCTATAGTGATTTGATAAATTATGTTATTAACGTTCAGTATTTTTCAGGATACGGTTATACAAAATATTTAAGAACTTCAGGTAAATTCTGTGTGTGTCCGACGTTAAGAGGACTTGCTATCGAGAAAATTTCAAGAAGAATGTAATTACCAAGAAGAAACTAATAAACTAAAAAGGTAACTGTTAATTGAGTTTATTTTTCAGGTAACATATTTCCACTTAGGTACGTACTTTAGACGTAATTTGCTGCTCGCGACTACATGATTTATACTTTGTGTTAACTGATTTTGACAATGATTGATAGTGAACATGGTTGTTACTATGTATATTATGCATCGCTTGGCTGCTCTGCTTTTTCACTCATGTCATATTTTTTTTATTATGTGCCTGCTGTGCTTATTTATTTAAATTTTAATTGTCACCTGATTAGTTGTGCTGATATGGTTATGTATGTAGGTTACACTTTGTGATGTATCTGCTTGCGCCTTCATGTTTACTTATTAAGATTACATATGAACATTTATTTGCTTATGCTGATATGATGCTAATGACCTGTTTATTATGTAAGATAAATATTTGCTGCTTTGAGTATGGATTGCATATTTAGACATTTCTGTTTTGTTGTCATAACTACTCTTTAATTTAGTATATAGAACTGCTGATATACTGTGTGCGAACATAGAGTTTAGGTTGTTTGCTTGGCAGAGCCTCGTTGTAGGGATTGTGCTGCATCCACTTGTTGACATTCTGTTCTCTACTGGTATATTTATTCGCTGATGCATGTTTTGCTTACGCGCAGTGCCTTATATTTTAAGATAAGAAAATGAACTACTGTAATGCCACGAACGACATTAGTACAAGAAACTTCATTGAAGTCACATGAGCTGGAGGTTTCATGGAAGCTGTATAAATTTATGCTAATAGGAAGGAAGCTATTGACATGACATACCAACACTATGTTTAGACCATTGACAGCTATTACACTGCATTCTTCGTGAGCAATTGAAATAGCAAGTGACACTTGACACAAGAAATACTCCACATGTTTGCTTCTGTTTTGCCATGATTCTTAAAGTGGTGTACACACTGTGAAATATTATGATCATTCACACTCTGCACTCGCACTTCCTTACTGAAAGTTATTCAAACTAAAGGCTGTTAGAGGCCATGTATGCATTTGTTTTATTTAATGATGGACAAGGTAACCAAAATGTATTTTATAATTCATAATGAGTAGAAGATTTGGGTCAGATGGATTACACAGAGGTTGTGTGTGGACATTGTGTCTTCGGATTGTATGGGATGATGAATTGAAGTTTGCACTACAATTTTATCTGTACTTGTTCAAGGAGACTGACTAGAGGAAAGAGTTGTTATGGAAGTGAAATGATATTGGCGATAAGGTTTATATGTATCGACGTATGGAAGAGGTATTATTGAGGTACTGAGATTGTGTGAAGTTGATGATTATTGGAGTTTTGGTGGACAAGAGGTAAGGTAAATGATATTGATGATAAGGTTTATACATATCGATGTAAGAGGTATTATTGAAGTATTAAGATTATGTGATGCTGATGATTATTGGAGTTTTGGTGGATAAGAGGTAAAGTAAGTGAGGAGTATATTTTTTTGTTGGTTTATATGGAACAAGAAGGATGAAGATGGCAGACTAGAACAATCAAGTGGAAGGAAGATTGTCTACACACACACTTTTTTTAAATCAATGAGCAGTATACACTTTTTTTTTTTTTTTGGAGAGATGAAGTAATTGTATATCTTGGCACACTGACAGTTGTTCAGCAACCGTAGATTTTGATTTGCCTTGGCAAACATTGGTCTTCACATGATGACTATGACGTTGACTAACTATTATTGACTGTTATACACTGTGCCACTACTACTTGATACACATGTTGAACATCAAATTTTGACAGAATTGCATTTACACAGTTAACACTATTCAATTACACAGTAGTACTTAATATGTGGATGAAAAATGAGTGAGTGTGTTTTGTGTGTTTTCCTTTCCTAATCCCAAATAATTGGTACTGACCTATCTCCTAAATATTATTTTACTTGTTTGTTGTGGCTTGCACTGACACCCATAAATATTATAGGTTTAATGTTATTTGTGTATTGTAATAGTTAATATGACAATTATCTGATATCATTTGTGTGTTTGTTATAATTTGTATGTTTAGTGTAAGAGGATTGAGAATAATTTTGTAAAAGCAATTGTGTGTGCATTCAAACTATTGTTCATGCTTACACATATTAACATTAATGGGTGCCACTTGGAAATGTTTAATTTGTGCTGATAAACTCTGATGAACTGTCTGATTAGTGACAGTGAGTATTATGGACTGTTACCTGCACTTGTTCAACATGGTGGGTGCCACTAGGAGATGTTTAATTTCTGCTGATAAACTCTGATGAACTGTCTAATTAGTGGTAGTGAATAATAAGGAGTGTTACCTGCACCTGTCAACATTACTGGGTGCCACTGATGGAACTGCTTCTACTGAGATAATGTCACTTGTTGGTGTCTGCACCTGCTCAACATTGCTGGGTGGCACTAATAGAACTGCTTCTACTGACATAATGTCACTTGTTGGTGTCTGCACCTGTTCAACATTACTGGGTGCCACTGATGGAACTGTTTCTACTGACATAATGTCACTTGTTGGTGTCTGCACCTGTTCAACATTGCTGGTTGCCACTGCTGGAACTGCTTCTACTGAAATAATGTCACTTGTTGCCATCTGCACCTGTTCAACATTGCTGGGTGCCACTGATGGAACTGCTTCTACTGACATAATGTCACTTGTTGGTGTCTGCACTTGCTCAACATTGCTGGGTGCCACTGTTGAAGCTGTTCAAATACTGGTGATGAAATGTTATGAGACTGCTATTTGCACCTGTTGACCATTGCCAGGTGCTACTGTTGGAACAGTGAACTACTCTGAGGAGTGCTACTTGTTTATTGAACTACTGAAAGGATTTTATGTGAATAGTTGTGTAAACTGATTTTTTTGTGTATTTACTGTTCATGAAATGTTATGAGACTCTTACATGCACCTATTCGCCATTGCTGACGGTATTGATTGAATTGTTTAACCACATGATACTTGTGTAAACTATTATGTAAAATCACAGGTATACAAGCATTTGTATTCCTTACTGTATTTTATATATTAGGTTATTGAAGGGTCAGTGCAAAGCCAAAATTTATTTGGTTATGTGACATTTACTTATTAATATTATCTTTTATTTTTGTCTGTATTTTTTTTACGAATTTGGTGGTATTTTCACCACCAATGCTGGCAAAAGTACCATCAAATTCTAGCCTGTGGAGGAGGGGCATATGAAAGGTGGCTACACTGAGTCACAGCGCCAGAGATCGCGCCAAAGAGTTTTATTCCGCCGCCTCCACTGGCAGTGTTTGTTCAGAAGTTGTGGTGGTTAGTGCTTTGCTAAGAGGATGTCGATAGCTGTACTATTTGAGGCCATGTAGTGTGCAGTTGTTTTGATGGGCTAGACAGCAGATGTTGTTCGAATGGGGATATTGTAATAATCAGAGGGTATTTTTCGTCAATATATGAAGGTAAAAAATATTTTTTATTTTTTTTAAATTTCCTAACTAACAATGTCTGTTGGTCACAGGTTCAGTCAACAAAGCATCTGGCTTGTGTTCATGTATTAGAGTGTAATTCTGGTTCCTATGTGCAATTATAGTATTTCTGTTTTTTTTTAAATTAATTCAGTGTAAATGGTATTTAAAATATCTTGTCTTATTGAGGAAGAACCGTGCCAGATGTGTATGTTGAATCACACTTCCACACACAGAACAGTTACACTTGTGCTTTGTTGTTCCGTAGTTTTTGTTTCGTAGCTTTTATAGTTGCTGGGGACTTAATTAATTAATTGTGGTAACGGAAATTTCCTCTCATTCTTTGTTGTTATTCTATGCAGTCAGATTGCGTACTAATACCAGTCAGGGCCAACCGTTTACGAGACTTCGTAATCAGACATACAGCTACAAAACTTGAAAATATTTGCATAATATTTAAATAAGCCCCCATGCAAAGTAAAGTAGTGAAACAATACTGAGCTTTTGGGTGTTCAGCCGAGATGTTTTTTTTCCATTTTCTGCACAATATTTCGACGACCGACCTGTCCGTGTTCTTCAGGTGCTACGAGTTTTGCTGTTATATGTATTCGTTGCGTGGAACCCAACCAGACTGTGAGCTAATTTCATAGTCTCCTCAATTCTGCACACTGCAATTTCACTGACATCGATTTGTTGCAGAATCACGGAACATATTTTGTGTTGAGACACAATGACCTTTCTAGACTGTGGGAAGCTCATCTGCAGAAACCAGCACGGTTTTAGGAAACATCGGTTATGCGAGACACAGCTGGCCCTCTTTGTGCATGAAATACAACAGGCTCTAGATACCGGCTTCCAGATTAATGCCATAATTCTAGACTTTCGAAAGGCGTTAGACTCAGTTCCGCACTGTCGCTTGCTAGAAAAAGTGCGCTCTTACGATCTATCCGATGACATACGCGATTGGATAGAAAGTTTTCTAACAGACAGGAAGCAGTATGTCGTCCTGAACGGGGTGACTTCAACAGTAGCAAGCGTAACTTCAGGTGTGCCCCGTGCAACGTAATAGGTCCACAGCTTTTTACGATTTACATAAACGATCTGGTTGATGGTACTGACAGTGGCATTAGACTGTTTGCCGATGATGCTGTAGTCTACAGGAAAGTAGTATCACACGAAAGTCTTGAACAAATCAATGAGGATTTGCAGAAAGTAAATGCGTGGTGTAATGACTGGTAGTTATCTCTTAATATTATTATGTGTAATCTACTGCGTATAACAAGGCGAGAATCCCCTTTGATGTACGAGTACAAAATAAATGCCCAGTCTCTCGAAGCGGTTTCATCCGTCAAGTTCAAATGGCTCTGAGCACTATGGGACTTAACTTCTGAGGTCATCAGTCCCCTAGAACTTAGAACTACTTAAACCTAACTAACCTAAGGACATCATACACACCCATGCCCGAGGCAGGATTCGAACCCGCGACCGCAGCGGTCGCGCGGTTCCAGACTGTATCGCCTAGAACCGCTCGGCCACTACGGCCGGCCATCCTTCAAGTATCTGGATGTGACTATTCGAAATGATCTCAAATGGAATTATCAGATTACACAAGTAACGGGCAAGGCGAACTCTAGATTGCGGTTTATTGGTAGAATCCTGAAGTGATGCAGTCCTTCAACAAAAGAAATCGCTTACAATACGTTAGTTCGTCCAGTCGTAGAGTATTGGTCGTCTGTATGGGACGCTTACCAGTTGGGTCTGATTCAAGAGATTGATAAGGTCCAAAGAAGAGCGGCAAGATTCGTGACTGGTACATTCAGCCATTGCAAGAGCGTTACAAATCTCATAGAATGTTTGAAGTGGGCACACTTGCAGATGGACGACGCGCTAAACGGAAGGGGCTGCTCACTAACTTCCGAAATCCGATCTTCGCAGAGGATGTAGAGCACATATTATTACCACTAACTTTCAAATCGAGCAATGATCACCATTCAAAGATAAGGGAAATTAGAGCTCGTACTGAGGCGTTAAGACAGTCGTTGGTAAATACGACTTTGGCGCGAATTGTGCCCTCTGCCACAGACCGCTTGGTGGCTAGCGGAGTATATAGGTAGATGCAGATGTAGAATTATGTCGTTCAAGAAATTTGGCGTTTACATCACGTTGCTGGTCTCATCGTATTTCATTTCATGATGGCTTGGTTATTTTAGTCGGAAGGGTGGCTGATGTTCCTTGCTTCTCTCCTCGTGTGTTCTGACAGTTTGTAAGACACGGCACATTCGCACGGAATGCAAACACACCCGGCTTTCGTTCACCTACATCGTCTTTAACATTACAGTGGATACTTCTTATATTAGTTGAATGGAGCGAAATACCTGAATGCCATGTCTGCGCACGAGTTTGCCTCTCTCTTCGTGAATCGATTAATTTCTTCAATTGTTTCTACTGTATATAACAATATAGTAAATCCAGAAATATACTCATTACTTTTTACATTCTTCTCACTATTTACAATGAGATGGTAGAAAAATAGAATGTGAAACGTAATTAATAATTATAAAGTCATTGGTGCTATTGACTGAAATTGTAAGTGACAGTTTGAAGTGAATAACTAAACACACTGAAATGGAATACCTATGATGATATACAAACCCTCTGGGAAGCAATACTGTCGCAATATCTTTGTAGGCACAATTCAACAAGTCACCCTTAACGGAACACAATCAATGTATGTAAAAGTAATTTTAGAAGTACCTCAAGGAAATGTCATTGGATCATTAGTAAAATATATGCAAACGATCTAGTGCATAACGACGGAAAATCTGTGACGCTTTATGCAGCTGATTCAATTGTCTATGAGAAGTTGGGCGACGACAGAAGTCTGCAGCGTACTGCAGGACGACCTACAGACGATTAGTGAGTGGTGCAGGAAATTACAGTTGACCCTGCAGATAAAAAAGTAACATTTTGCGTACACGTTGGACAAGAAATCAACTGCCATACAGTTACGCTATTGGTGACAAATTACTGAAAATACTAACTACTGTAAAATTTCAAGTAGTTCTCATACAAAACGTGTTTTTTCCAGGAGGAAATGACAGAGAGGAGAAGAGAGAGCTGTATGACGTAGGTAGAAGGTGTAGAGGGATGGTGGGGAGGTGGAAAAGGGAAATAGAAAGAAAGATGGGGAACAATATTGTCAGAGGGAGGAGGAGAAAGATATGATCAGAGAGAGAGAGAGAGAGAGGGTGTACGAAATGGAGAAAGTGAAGTGGAGGAAGAGATGAAGAGAAAAAGACAGTGGGGGGGGGGTTTGATAGAGATGGGAGGGTGACTGATTAGTTGGTTGGTTAATTTAGGGGAGGGTACCAAACAGCAAGGACATTGGTACCATTGGATTAGGGAAGTACAGCGAAGGAATTCGCCTTGCACTTTCAAAGGAACTATCCCAGAATTTGCCAAAAGCGTTTTAGGAAAATCGCGGAAGACCGCAATCACGATGGATTGATTTGGGTTTGAACTGTCGTCCTCCTGAATGTGAGTCCAGTGTGAACAGCCACTGCACCACCTTGCTCGGGGCTGATGAGGTGGGCAGACAGAGGAAGAGGTGAACATAAAGAGGGGAACGATAAGATGTGCTCAGTACAGCTCATAGATGGGTGAAGCTGCAGGGAAAAGAATAGTAAAACATATAGTAAGAAAGGCATATGCCAGATTGATATACATAGTGTGGAATCACATATCAATAACACCTCACTGGCATCATAGCAATGGAATTGCAAGTTTCCATCTGAGGTTAATAGCGGTCGTGCAGGATCTGGGGGATCCAGTGGTAAGCACCCTAGAAGCCACACAACCAGTGACTCCGTACCACGTACACCCTCTGCTGCCGCAATATAGGAGGGGTGGTGACAGTGAACAGGCACTTGCACTTGGAGCCTTATCACAGTGGCACCATCTTTTATGCTTACTTTAGGGAGTCTCATCCTGATTGACACTGTGATGGCTGGATTATATTTCTTGCTCTGTTATTAGTAACGAATCTTCATATTTGTGGGCCGGCCGAAGTGGCCGCGCGGTTCTGGCGCTGCAGTCTGGAACCGCGAGACCGCTACGGTTGCAGGTTCGAATCCTGCCTCGGGCATAGATGTGTGTGATGTCCTTAGGTTGGTTAGGTTTAACTAGTTCTAAGTTCTAGGGGACTAATGACCTCAGCAGTTGAGTCCCATAGTGCTCAGAGCCATTTGAACCATTTGAACCATCTTCATATTTGTGGAGAAATGCAAGTTAAGTGAATCTTCTGTTTACTGTCTTAACTTGCACGCTAACCATTTCTGTTCTGCGATGACAATTGCCGTACCACTCTCCAGCTCTGCTCTCCTACCATTGCGTACGAAATCGTACGGAACACATAGGAATAATCTTGAGGAAATGTAATTCATCCATGCAAGATGTGGCTTAAAACACACCTATTAGACTGATCCTTGAATAATGTGCATCAGTCTGAGTTCCTTACCTGGTTGGATTAACAGGAGAGATAGACAAAATACTCGAAGAGCGGCGCTTTTCGTCACAAGGTTATTTAATTTGTGCGAGAAGCATTACAGAAATTCTTAACTAATTCCAGTTCCAGGCGCGATGTGCAGCACGGTAAGGTTTTCTAATGAAACTCTGAAAGAGTATGTTCCAAGTAGAGTCGGACAACATATTACTTCCTATGAAATGTGCCTCGCGATGTCATCAGAACGAGAAAATTCGAAAAATTAGTGCAAACAGAGGTCTACCGACAGTAATTTTCCCACCCCTAACTCGCGGAATGGAATATGGAAGAAGGGTTGGGACCCTCCTGCACACACCAACTGGTGACCTGCGGAATGTAGATGAAGATATACTACTTGTTGATTTTGTATGAACAGACAGCATGAATGATGGTTTGTGTGTGTGTGTGTGTGAATTTCTGCACAATGAAAGATACACAATATGTACATGTAGATATACAGCAAATCCTAAAATTAGCATCTTCACTACGTGGCTGTAGTGTCCACTGCTGTAGTATCCGTATCCTTTTTAATTATTCATGGTATTTTAAATCTGGATACATAATTACATGCATATAGAGTGATTTAAAAACTAGTAAAAATTATATTTGACAAATTTTGTATCACTCCCTTCACATCTAATAACTTTTTATGTCGTTCTGTAATATTCTAGTGTACATCATTTGTATTACAATGATGAACCGAAACATTACCACCCCTACTTAAAAACATATTGTCCCACTTTTGGAATTGGTTCTGCGTGGCAAAGATTCGAAAAGTACTTAGTAAGTTTTCATAAGTACGTCGCCGCATATGTCTTTACACAAGCCACGCAATTCCCTTGAGTTATGGGCCTGTGGTTTGTGGGCACGGAGGTGGCGCTCGATAGAGTCTCCCAAGGGAATGGTCCAGACCAGCACATCGAAACCTACCCTGAAATTTTTTACACAGGAAGAATACACCATAAGAAAGGCACTGTCAAAATTTTAGCTGCTAAGCCGCAATGCAAGTACACTTGTAAAAATGTTAAAGTTACCCATTTTTTCCACATGGAGAACCGCTTATAACATGTGTTTGTACAGCCCTTCCCGCATAGCACGCAAGGCCAAAGTACACACTCAGAATTTTAGGGTAAAAACCACACCAAAAAGTCCCAAACCATGATTTTTTCTTGAATAACTTGCAGTACAGATCGACAGCTAAATTGCTGAATATGAAACTGTTACACAAGTGAATAGCAGAGGAAAGAAAATCAAGACAGTGTGTGATGTTGCATAACAGACGGTTTCCCTCAGTAGGTACTTTAATTTGTTGACATTAAATGTTTTATAAAAATTCTCGTAGCGTAGTTCTTGTGATAATTTTTGAATAATGTATATTTTACTCACAATTAAACATTTCCTTGTTTGTTCCCTATAGTCATCAGAAAATGCGGAGTGTCTATTGGGCGATGGAAACAAACATTTTCATTACTCCAGGCACATCTTGTAAATTAAAAATTCATTCATTCAGGCACATCACATTTGTGACTGGTTTTGTTTACACGAAAGTGAACTGGGGTAAGAAATGATCGTGGCCACTGCCCTGCATATTGTGCTACATACCAGGCATATTTGACCAAATTCGTAAGATGTGGAGATGCAAACTGACAATGTAGAATGGATTGAAATTTAATAACACCGTTCTGCTGATAAACCTGAAATAACAAATAGCTAGAGGAAATTACATTGTATGACAACTTTCTGAATAATGCTTCACACTGTTGAACTTTTTGATTAGTGAGACTGAATTACGCTATTAGTCACGGGTGGAAGCCGAATTACATTAACACTGTCTTCGTCGTCCTGAAAACAGAGGTGTCGTTACGTCTAGGCCACGAGTCCAACAAAAGCATTGCATTATTTTCTGCAAATGCTACGAAGACATTTCGGATGTTATACTGTAAATTATTCTGTCCGATTTTTCCAGATTTTTGGAAGTTGATTACAAGATTTTTGCAAAGAAATACTCCTTTCTTTAAATTTTTGGTAATCATTTGCATTGATGATCCTGAAGAGAGACATAAAGCTGCGGAAATGGTTATCTACGAAATGGTAACCTACTGATACTTATCGCTATCAGTTTTGTGCTGGAATGTGTCATCGACTGCACTAGCGACTCTATCTTTTTTATGCTCAAAATGGTTAAGTGCTGTTTGCATGCAGTTCTTGCATGAAACCTGACTGACTGGCTTTATACACATCATTTTAGGGGATAACAAGAAGCTTAATCTTCATGTAAACTACGAATTTCTCTCTAGTATTACCAGTGAATGACATCTCCTCTACATGTTACATGAGGTACAATTCGAATTTCATTTGGGTGCATATTTCCTATTTTGTATAAATATTGTTTTCATTTGTACAATTCATGTTTAGTTTTTATGAAACGAAGCTGCCTTTGCACATTGCTTAGGTTTAAGCATTTTCTGCCTCCTTCATTTAACCAAAAATTTTACAGACTTTTCTTTATCAATGAAAGCTATTACTATACAAATTTTCTTTGGGCTTGGAAGGTGCTCTATTTCTGTTCTGGACTTGAATTAGCATAATAATTACCATTCAGACCACATTCCACCAGATCGTATGAGTGGAGCCACAACCTCACCTCTGCATGAACTGCTTCATCACTTCCCTTGTGCTTATCACACCCATAGTCCTGTGTCTATGGTACAGTGGGCGTTTCGAACAGTCTTTTGGCTGTAGTATGGCGTATCCAGACACGATTTGATGTAAAAACAAACGCCATTCATATGACCAGGCGACATGTTAGTGGTATATTTACGAGAATTCTGGCGCCAAGAACATATTTCTTTAAAAATTCTTGAAATAAAAGTAAAGTTTTAGTTTTGGTATCTCACACGATCAAAAAGTTATATAGTCCAGCAAACGAATTTTTTATTTTAAAAATCAAACATCTAATAAATTTTTTCTATATAATTAAGTTCTCTAAGGTAAGTGCAACTGAAATTCTCAAAAGGTACATTTCAGCTGCAAATATTTTAGTTTTTAAAACTCTAAATTTTTTCCCTATAAATAATAGAAAAACAAAATGTACTTAAAAGCTGATCTATTTCAAAACTTATTGTAAAGGAAAATGTGGATTATGTTATACTGATTTAGAAAATTATGTTCATTCAAATGTAACTAGCAAGATCTACTGGAATTTATTGATTACTTTAATATGAAAGAAATGAAGAAGAGGGAACTAAGATACAAAACTATTGAAGAACTCTGAGCAGTTTGTAAAATGAGAAATAAAAAAAAAATTCTTAACTTAATAAACAACAATTAACCAATCTTATCAATACATCTCGGGGTAGTATTAATACTATCGATAATGATAATTATTTTCAAAAGCTTCTAGTAGATAAAAAAAACTGAAAAATATTTCAGGTTACAATTTTCTAGATGATAACGGTTTTTTAACTACCTAAACAAATGAATGGAAAGCTTCTGCTTTTAAACCCAGAATAATACTTAAGAAATTAATAATGGCGATTATACAGTTGAACCACAAGAATTATTTAATCACATTAACATAGAAGTAACCTCTAATTTTAAGAATGTCTTAATACAAAGAAGAATGATTAAAACTAACAGGAAATTTTTACTGTAATATTAAAAGACAAGACAAAACACAATAATTTAATTTTAAAGCAAATAATGAAGTGTTATTAACAACGACTAATGTAGAAGATTAATATCAAGAATAAACAAATAAATTACTAGCTGAAATGAAAGAAATGCAAAGGAGAAAGTGTGATTGTCTTTATTTTATATATATAGTTCAAAATTATGTATTAATAGACGCAAACCAATTGCAGTTTCTTATTATATTTGTTTAAAAAAGAAATTAAAAGGGAACAAGCTGTAATTTATGTAAAAATACAGATTAAAAAAGTTCTGTTAACTGATTAAAATCAGCTTTATATCCCATAGATTGTGATGGAAAATGACTTAGTAAATATAAAAATGTTTGAAAAGAATTAGATGACATGTTGGAAGAAGAGATAGTTAATTTTCTTGTTCAACTAACAGATATTACAAAATTGAAGAAAAAGTCAAATATTTCACTTAATGTATATGCATATGAATAAAATTATAAAGAAGAAACATTTATTCTACATCCTCCTTAGTCCAAAAAAACTAAACTAGAAAAGTATTTTAATTTTCTTTTAATTCGACATAAAATAATTCTCAACATCATTGGATAAAAAATTTATCCCAATTATTAGTTCACAAACAAGTGAGTGCAATGGCAAAGTTTATCCATATGGTAGATGTTAAAGATACTTTCATTCACAAGAAAAATTAAACAATCACGAGACAGATTGTACAGAACATAAGGAGGTAAAAATAGATATGCCTTTAGAAGATGCAAAAATTGAATTTAAAAAATTATAATATTTCAGTATGAGTAACTTCTGTAATTTATACATATTTCGAAAGCTTCTTAAAAGCTGTTAACACTTGTCAACTAAATCCTGACATAGCTTATATTAATAAGTATAAAAACCATATTCCATTTTCATTTAGTTTTTAGAATAAAGATTCAAACAGTGATTATAAAGAATCTGTAACATATACTGGTAAAGATGCAGCAAAAAAGTTTGTTGAAATGTTAAAACAAGAATCTAGAGGAATTGTTGAAATGTGTGAACGAAATATCCAATGATAATGAGAAATGAAGGAAAATAAATTTTATAAACTGAAGAACTTGTTTTATTTGTGAAAAAGAATTTAATAACGGAGGGAAAAAGTAAGTGATCATATTCATTTAACAGGAAAATATCCAGGATTGCACACGTAGATTATAATCTTAATTAATAAAATTTCAATATTATTCCAGTTTATATTCATAATTTGGCAGATTACGAATTTCATTTGCTTAACAAAGAATTAGCAATAGATAATTGAGCTATTAATGCTATTCCAAATAATGAACAAAATATATTTCCTTTCATAAAAAGGTTGAAGATGGATTAACATTAAGAGTTTTAAATACATTTACATTTATAGGATTAACAACTGATGAATCATCTTCTAATTCTAGGAAAGACCAATTTAGGGAAACAACAAAATTATTAAAGATGAACAATTAGATTTAATGATTAAAAAGGGGCTTGTCATTACGAATGTAATAATTGTGATGGAAAAGTAAAAGAAACCAAATTACCTAATAAACAATACGTTTACTCTAGACTCAATAAATCAAACATTTGTGATGGGGATTGTAATCATGCAGAACTAAAGTGGAAAAAATTTAATATTAAAAAGTTAGATGAATATACATATACAAAAAAAGTTTTGCAACACCTCGGTTATCAGAGTTCTGGAACCTGTACAGAAAATTGGAATAGGAATCAACATATACATCATATCCATCCTTTTTATTGCTCCTGAATACCGCACATTGGAAATTGTACCACCATACAGCGAGATCTTCAGATATGGTGGTCCAGATTGCTGTACACACCAATACCTCTAATACCAAGTAGCACGTCCGCTTGCACTGATGCATGCCTGTATTCATCATGGCATACTATCCACAAGTTCATCAACACACTGTTGGTCTAGATTGTCCTACTCCTCAACAGCGATTTGGCATAGATCCCTCAGAGTGGTTGGTGGGTAATGTCATCCATAAACAGCCCTTTTCAATCGATCCCAGGCATGTTCGAATGGGATCATGTCTGGAGAACATGCTGACCACTCTAGTTGAGCGATGTTGTTGTCCTCAAAGAAGTCATTCACAAGATGTGCATGATGGGGGCGCGAATTGTCATTCATGAAGACAAATGCCTTGCCAATATGCTGCCAGTGTGGTTGCACTATCGTTCAGAGGATCCATTCAGATATAATGCAGCCGTTATGGCCCCTTCCATGACCACCAACAGTGTATGTCGGGCACCCATAACGCCACCCCAAAACAGCAGGGAACCTCCTCCTTGCTGCACTCGTTGGACAGTGTGTTTAAGGCGTTCAGCCTGACCAGCAAACACGTCTCTGACGACTGTCTAGTTGAAGGCATATGCAAAGGGAACATATGCTAATTCTGAGTAGTCCATTCGACATGTTGTTGGGCTCAACTGCATCGCGATGCATGGTGTCGTGATTGCAAAGATGGACCTCGCCATGGACGTCAGCCTATTGTGCACAGTTTGAGTCGTAACAGGATGTCCTGTGGCTGCGCAAAAAGCATTACTGAAGATAGTGGCGTTGCTGTCGGGGTTCCTCCGAGCCATAATCGACTGGTAGTGGTCATCCACTGCAATAATAGCCCCTGGGTGGCCTGAGGGTGGCATGTCATCGACAGTTCCTGTCACTCTGTCTCTCTTCCATGTCAGAAAAACATCGCTTTGGTTCATTCTGTGATGCCTGGACACTATCCTTGTTGAGAGCCCTTCCTGGCACAAAGTAACAATGCGTACCCGATCGAATTGAGTTATTGACCGTCTAGGTATGGTTGAACTACAGACAACACAAGACATGTAACTCCTTCCTCGTGGAATGGCTGGAACTGATCGGCTTTCAGACCCCCTCTGTCAAATGGGCGCGGATCATGCATGGTTGTTTACATCTTTGCGCAGGTTTAGTGACGTCTCTGAACAGTCAAAACAACTGTGTCTGTGATACAATATCCACAGTCAATGCGTGTCTTCAAGAGTTTCGGGAACTGGGGTGATGCAAAACGTTTTTGATGTGTTTACGAAATTATATAACGTACCTGACCATTTAATACTTGTAGACATTATTGAAAATTTTAGAGATCCTCATACTAAATCTTACAAACTCTACCCATCTAATAATTATACAATTTTGGTTTATTTTCTTGTACTATGTTAAAATGACATAATTTTATTTCTTGATATGATTTTATTTCTTGAAAAATTCATTCGAAGTGGAATTTCTCAAAGTATTAAAAGATATGCTAAAGCAAATAACAAATATACGGAAAATTCGAGGCAGAAAAAGAATCAAATTGTTTCACATATTTCGATACAAATAATTTATATGGTTATGTGGTGTCTCAATTTAGAGAGTTCAGTTAGTTAGAACCAAAATATATTTATTCTGAAAAATACATAAAATATCAGATGATAATAAATATGGTTATATTTTAGAAGTCAATTTAGAAAATCCAAAAAATTACATGATATACGAAAAGATATATTATTAGCACCAGATGGAGGAAATAAAATTATTAATAACATTAAATAATAAAGAAAAACTATGTATTACATTACAGATATCTTCCCGTGTGGAGTTGATAGTCCCCCATCGGGCACCTCCCCAGGTGGCAGATAGGGGAATGCTCTCCAGATATGGAGGGTACCGGGGAAATAAAATACCCAGGGGGGACCAAAACTATCAACCGAAATCCACTAACGTCTGCCTGGTATCCAGCGGTTAGGGGTCAGCGTCTGTTCGCCTAGCTGGTGCGGCTGCAGCAACCTTCTTGATCTCAACAATCAAGTCGTATTTCTCGTGATCTTTCCTCAGAAGGATCACCACCAAGTTAATTTTCAACTTGAAAACCAAACATGATGATAAGACAAGGAATGAATCCACTACCCCGGGCACCAGTCCCAAGGCTGGCTTTACCTGGTCATCAGATTCCAGGGGACCAGGAGCATGATGTTATGCCTAAGGTTAAGAACCAGATGACGTCCAATTTATTACACATAAAACAAAGACACTTCATTGGAACACTTAATACTAATACTCTTTTCAAACTAGGCAAGATCAAACAACTTACAGATGTGCTGCAAAAATTCCAGATCAAAATCCTTGCAATCCAGGAAACACAATTTACGGATGAAAACCATTTTGATACAGACAACTACAGGATATACAAAGGAAAACCAGCAGTTAAAACTAATGAGAGAGGACTCAAACAGTTTGGTACTGCATTTGCAGTCCACATATCTATCAGCGACTCTGTTATTGACTTCCAGTCTGTCTCAGAACGTATATCAACGCTCTCTGTCAAATCGGCCAACAAATCATATACCCTGATCAACGCAAACGCACCCACAAATAACTATAAGAAGAAGAACCACCAGAAAGTGGATGACTTCTGGAATGACCTTGAAGAGATGACAAACAAAATTGCCAAACACCATGTAATAATCTTCTTAGGCGACTTTAATGCACAATTAGGCAAAGAGAAAAAATACAGGAAAATCACCAGAATCCATACAGTTCACAAGAGAACTAACAAGAATGGGGAAAGATTGATAAGCTTTTGATAAAATTTTGGCCTTGTAATTATGTCAACACAATTCAAAAAACCCAACAAGAAACTGTATACTTGGAAGTCGCCCACCACAATGTTGGGTGAATTCCAGATAGACCATGTGGCCATCTCCAAGAGTATCACAGCAGAAATACTGAATGTGAAAACGAAAAGAGGATTTTTTGACTCAGACCACCGTCTTCTACAGATAAAGACCAGATTACAACCCAATAGAAAAAAGCCAAAACTAAACAAAGTGCTGAGACCAGACCCTGAATACATAAAACTCAACAAGGAAAACATCTTACAGGAAATTAGTCAGACAAACACCACAAACTGGACAGAACTTGTAGACATCCTCAAATCCACGATGAAATTGGGTCAAACCCCGAGAAGGAGAAAACACAGGTGGTGGAATATAATATGTGACCAAGCAATAGAAGAAAGGACCAATGCCTGGAAAAACTTCAATAGCCACAAAATATCAGAAAAATGGCAACACTTTCTAGTAATCTGAAAACTATTCGGAGGGAAAAAAGAAATTATGACAAATGGCGACTAGATGAGATAGAACAAGACTTTAAGAAGAAAATCACCAGGAATTTTTATAAGACGTTTAAAGAACATATTGCGGGATACCAGCCACCCAATCTTAGCTTCAAGAAATCGGATGGTTCACTAGAAACTAACATGAAGAATAACTGCCAAATCCTCGCAGACTATTTCAACAAACTTCTTAACTGCGAAAGACCTACAGAGGATATTCACTACCAGATGTATACACCAAATCCTGACGCTAAACCGCCAACCATCAACGAAATAGTAGAAATTATCAAGATACTGAAAAACAATATAACCCCAGGAGATGATGGAATTATTGCAGAACTATGGAAACTAAATGATGAAAGATTAACAGAAAAAATTCACAAAATCATATTAAACATTTGGGAAACAGAACAGATCCCTTCTGAATGGAAATGCGCACTCATCCGTCCACTCCACAAAAAAGGGGACAAAACTGAACCAAATAATTACAGGGGTATCTCACTTGCACAGGTCACATTTAAAATCCTGTCAAAAGCTCTGACGAATAGGTTAGAAGAACAAGCTGACCCACAAATAGGAGAATACTAGGCTGGTTTTCGGAAGAGACGATCATGCATAGAGCAGATCTGGAATCTAAAAATGATTCTCCGGATGAGAAACACCTGAAACACAGTGGTCACTTTTGTACATTTTAAAAAGGCCTAAGACTCAATAGACAGAGTAGCGCTCTGCAAGACGCTGGAAGAAATCAGCATTGACAGAAAGACAAGAGAAATCATTTGGGAAACATTAACTGACACAGTCTGCAAGGTTAAATTTATGGGGGATATCTCGGAAACATTAGAAATCCAAACTGGACTGCGACAGGGTCACGGAATTTCACCATTACTCTTTAATACCATTCTTGAAAAAATTATCAGGACATGGGAAAAAGAAGTCAAAGGAATCCAATTGGCATTAGAAAAGATAATAAATTCAATGTGAAGTGTTTAGCTTATGTGGATGACCTTGCAATCCTCACAAATAATAGAAAAGAAGCCACTGACGCAATAGAGAAGTTACACGAAATTGCACATAGAACCGGCCTGTGAATCTCATATGAGAAAACCTAATACTTAGAAAGAGTACCACAAGACAGATTGCCTATTGTGACAACCCATAGTAAAATCGTACAAGCACCACTTTTTTGGTACCTGGGAGAAATCATCCAGCCATCAGGGATCAACCTAAAGGCCAATGAGGAAAGAATAAAATACTACAGAAAGCATATAAACTCACATGGAACTATTATAACAAAAAGTCCATATCCATTAACGCAAAATTGAGGGACTACAACACTGTCGTACTTCCGGAGGCACTGTATGCGTCTGAAACAACACAAATAGGTGGGCAAACTAAAATCAAACAAATAGAGAAACAAGAAAGGAAAATTCTCAGGAAAATTTTTGGCCCAATACAAGAGCAGGGAATCTGGAAGAAGAGACCAACATCAGAATTATATGAATACACAGACAAGATTACAGATACAATAAGGAAAAGAAGAATGCAGTTCTATGGACATATCCACAGGATGAATGAAAACAGAATTTCAAAGCGAATTCTTAAAGTCATCAACTCAGCCAAGGGAAAAACAAAATGGATAAAAGAAGTTAAAGAGGACCTCAGACAAGCACACATAACAGTAAATGATGCAGAAAATACAACTGAATTCAGGAACATCATCAAAAAACATAAATTTGACAACACATCACGGAAGAGACCAGGATGCAAATGGACAGTGGAGCGAAAGAAACAACACAGTGAACACATGAAGAAAATTTGGGCTCAGAAAAAACATAAACAATCATCATAAAGGAATTCATGTTCAAACACTCTCTTAAATGGGAATAATCGAAAATAATAATAATTACAGATATCTTTAACAATGTTTAAATCTTGGTTTAAAATCAACAAAAATTCAAACGATCTTATCATTTGAACAGTCAGTTTGGTTGAAAAAATATTGACTTTAAGACAGAAATGAGAATTGAAGCCATAAATAATTTTGAATAAATTTTCTATAAATTGTTGTGTAATTCAGTATTTGCTAAGCAATGGAAAATATTAGAAAAGACAAAATATTAAAACAATAACAAATGCAAGAAAATACATGCAGTACATTTCAAAACCAAATTATGAACATACTACATCACTTTCAGAAAATTAAGTTGCAGTGCATATGAAAAAAACAGTAAAATTCAGCAAAGCAATTTATATATAACTGTGTGTTCTAGATATTTCAAAAATAAAATGTATGATTTTCATTGTAATCAAGTGAAACCAACATAAAGTGTAAATATTGAATTATCTTACATGGATACAGATTCTTTCATTTATGATATAAGAACCAAAGATTTTTTGGGATATAAATGAAATTTTAAACAAATTTGACAGAAACGATTACTGAAAAGATAATATTTATAAAATTTTGCAGGTAAACAAAGAAGATTTAGGAAAAATGAAACAAGTAATTGTGGAAACATTAAGTTGGAGATGTCAGTATCAGATCGAAAATGTACGCTGATAAAGTAGAAAATTAAGAATACAGAAAATAAAAGAGATAAACAATCTGCTGTTGAAAAAGAAATTATATTTATGACTATAAAATTTATTTAATGATAAAATAAAACATGAAATGTCTACAGTCGAATGTAATAAAATTGTTTTAAGTTATGATGATGATAAGCATATTATACTACAAGAATGAATTATTACTTTAGCATTTTAAAACAATTATGAGTGATAATTAAAAATAAGTTAAACAAGATTAACTAAAATTGATACTAAAATAAAAAAATAATTCTGATCAGTTCTCAGTATTTATTCATGACATGCAAATTTTTTATGTCTTTTCAAATTTATTTTTACAAACAAGTTTTCCACAAAAACATTCAACTTGCTGATAATATTTTTCTTCATGGTTTTACTAATCAAAATCTTTTTTATGTTTTTTGGTTGATAATAGTTGCAGCTATGAATATATTTAGTACAATTTTTAATTTTTTTTACACTTTTCACAAGTAAATTTTTTTATTCCAGTTATTTGTAAGTTCTTTTATATGTTCATATATATCCTCCCAATACTCTTTCTGTTTCTTTTTTATACAATCTATACACCCTATATATGAAGGGATAACCTTATTTGTAAGTTTCTTTGGGTATAACTTTGTTTTTCTTTTTGGCACAATTATTGTATTTACACTCTGCAAATATAAAGAAAAAATGTATTATAATTTAAGAAATAGAAATTTAATAAATTTTATTATATGTATAACGATTCATTTATAGATCTGAAAAATAAGAAACTTACATATAGCGATAAAAGAGTGTTAATTATTATTAACAGAAATTGTAGTCTGAGGTTTAAAGGCAAAGACATTCCATACATTTTAGAATGTAAACACACAAAACAAGCTATTAGAAAAAGAAATAGATGAATATGATTCTACAATATTAGAAAATTTTGAAGCTCTCTTGGAGTCGCCCTTACAAGAAATAAATAAAGTGACTTTATGTTTGACCTGTGCTTAAGACAGTGTTACTACTCAGGGCACATATTGGTTGAAAGCATCGATGATGGTTGTTAATCAGTTGAAATCGATTTGCAAAAGTGAATAAATAAAACAAGATTTTGCGACTGGTTGCTGCTGTTTGGTAATTTTAGATTTACTTGTTATTTAGCTTATATGTTTTCAACTGTGTTACAATTATGCTGAGAAAGATGACATTTTCTGTGCTCTTACATTACATTCTCAGTGTGTAACATCTTTGTGAAAGATGTTTTTCATGAGATGCTCAACGATTTCAGTGTTTCTCAGCCTTTTATCACTCACGGTACATCCAGACTGGCCGATACTCAACATGGCACACTAAAATGCCTGTCTCCTGAAAATTGTATGACTCTTAATATAGTAACGAATTATTATGTGATTATGTAATCAGTTATTATTATTATTGTTATTATTAAGCAGGAATAGACTCGCACATTTATTGAAAACTTATTAACTTCAATTCTTTGTAGAAAACAGACAATTATAATACGAATTTTAAAGTAAATAACTCTATTTATTCATTCTATGTGAACTTGTGCCTGTTTAGTTGCACCAAGATGGCTTATTCATGGCGGAATCCTTGACAAAGTGTCTCATTTCTTCATTGACAGATCTTCATGTTCTCTGTTTGATGTTTTAATTTTGGTCATCGTCCAAAAGCAAAGTTTACACAAATATGTAGTTGAAAATGGTTAACACATTAACTATTTATTGACAACCAAAATCTGTCCAAAGGCACTTCGAAAAATAATTGTATCAATGATCTATCAGCTTTCAGACCTGCCATTTCCTCTAGTAAACCTAAACTAGAATTTAATAGATGTTTCAAATCCACAAATGGATCATGAACCTTGTTAAAATCTTCAACACACTCTCCAATTTTTTTTTTTTTTTTTGAATTCTGCTGCAAGCACTAACTGTTCTTCAGTTAAATACATCAACATCTTTTTATTGGCAGTAAGGGGCCAGGCAGTTAGGAACTTCTCACGCAGTCTCTTTTCAGGTGCCTGCATCCACAAATTCAACAATTTAATATATCCTTGAAAATTAGCGACACTAGTCAGGATATGTTCACTTGCACCTTTCGTTTTTCTTTTAAGTCAATTTCATTGTACGAAAATACTAGAAATGCAGTATATGCTACCTTGGATACTCATTCACATTCTGCACATAAATCCACATATTAATGCACCTGAATGGCCAAAATGCATCTAGTCCTCTAATCTGTAAGTTAAAAATCATATGCGTTAACACTTTGCCTCCAGATAATCTTCGTACTTCTGTTTGTAGCTGAAGTATAGTGTGCTATGATCCATTTCTTGACACAAAACGTTATAGAGTCGCATATTTAGGGTCAACGATTTAATGAAGTTCACAGCTATTACTGCTTCGTCTATCACAATTTTTGGAGGAGTTGGGAAGGACTTAGCAACAATGGTTTCACGTTAAATGAGGTAATAGTTGGTTCATAAATTAGGATTTACTTCGCATACTTCACCCATGAATCCTTTCAGAAAGCCTGTCATAGAAGTGGCTCCGTCTGTACAAACACTAAGGCAATTCTCCCACTTTAATTCATTGTGGAGCGAACATTGATTAACTGCACGAAATATTTCTCTACTGATTGCTCCTTCGGAAAGGACTCGCCAAAGTGAGAACTTGAGACTGTTCTTCATTTTCTGCTTCAAAATGTCTTCGATGCAAATGGACATGTCACTAACTCGACGGCTGATTGTGTTAGCAGGGAGAGGAATTTTTGAAATTTCGGTAGCAGCGTCTGAATCAAGGATTATTTTTGCTGTTACTTTACATCTGGCAATTAACAACGTTTTTTGTTGTTGTGTGTGGTTGTTTGACCTTTACGACAAGTTCAGCTATCTGTACTTTTTGAGGAACACATACTGACTTAGTTAGCAGCTTCACTTGCTTCTTGTTTTGTTCCAGTAACAGACGAAAATAATTCATATCTTTCTGTAACAGAGAGAAATGTTGTGTTGATGAACGTCGTTTCAGTCTACTAGCAACAATAGCAGCATGATCAAGATTTTCACTACACACAACACACTTGGGGACTGGGCACTTTTCGTCACCACAGAAAAAGGAAAGACATTCTGTAAGATAAATAATTATCACTTTATGGCCTTTGAACAACTTCCTGCCTCTTTTTCTTTTTCGGGCTCGATAGTTTCGTTATTTGCCCTCGTGGACGAACCACTCAGGACAACGAACTTGACCACATCTAAAATAATAGTTTACTAACATTTTAATGAAAATACTGGTGTAGCAATAACAATATTCACACTATTGCAGAGCACAGCTGTGATAAAACTGAGCTGAAATACTCAAACAATGTGAAGTCCGGGATAGAATAGAAACACTATTGTCGAACTAGAGTACTGTATTGTTGTCAGACAAAGTGTGGGTCCTTTAGCGGCGAACTAAAAGAGCAATAAAGTTTAAAAAGCAGCTATTAACTGGAAAAAACATCAAAACAAGTCAATAAACATACTGAGAGACGGACATTTTTGCTAATCTCTGGAATTTTAGTGAATAGCCTGTATGGCCAACCGTACACAGTAGAAGCGGTGTTACAAAGTAGCCTTCGCCTAGTGGAGTAGCCGGTACAGTGAGATGGGTGAGAATACAATGTACTAAAGATGCCGAAGTATAACAACAATGTTGAGTACATAAATTATATTTAATTTCTACGAAAACATAACGGTTATCAGTATGTAGTAAATAATTAAAGAATAAACAAGTAAGTCCTTACTCAAAATCGAAGGAAGTAAGTTGCAATTTTTCTTTAAAAAAATAAAAATTCGCTATCTGTCTAAAATCGGAATCCCTTAATTTATTACAATAATTTGTAAATGTCTGCGTCACACCCTTCATTTTATAGAGGGACACCGGCACACCTGTCACGGTACACAGAACTGTTGTCTAGCGACTGCTTAGTAATTCAGAAAACCGCGTGATGAAATAAGTTAATACTCCACAGCATCTATAATTTGTGTTTATCACTGATTTAAAAAAAACGGAAACGTAAGTGTTGACATTTCTACAATGCAGTGCAACTGTGGTCTCCAGCATGAAGAAATGTCAGTGGAAATGGTATCCGAATGGGAGGAAGTGTGTCGTGCTGTGTTTTTGCGGGAGGACTCTGCTGGTTGGACCCGTGAGATAATGTGAGACTGAGCCGGCATCCAGCTGACGGGCGGCAATGTTGTCGCTGGCTGTCCAAACAAACAAACGGCCACGTAATCTGCTGAATAGCGGAGCAGAGGCGCCTGCGTCCTACACAGCGAGTGGGACCGAGGGACCGAGCGAGGAAACTCGTGGACACAGCGTGGCAACCTGCGACACTATTTCATCGTAACACACGATTCAAGCCGCTCCGGAGTTTCTTTGCGCGTGTAGTTGCTTGACTAAATCCAAAGTGCTGGATCCGTCCCACTCTAAACCTTGCTTGTAATAGAGCATGTGGATTAAAGTTAATAATTTTGCTCTGCTCTTTTTCTTTCCAGTGACAATGGTCGTAACTGTAAAGTTGTAAAGAAACGATGTACACCGACAAAGGTACAGAATGAATAGATCAGTTGAAACATATACTTAAATCCATCCTACATCTAAATACATAGTCCACAAGCCACCATACGGTGCATGGCGGAGCGTACCTTGTACCGCTACTAGTCATTCCCTTTTCTGTTCCACTCGCAAACGATGGAAAACGAGGGAAAACAACTGTATATATGACTCCGTAAGAGCCCTAATTTCCGTTGTCTCTTCTCAACGGTCCTTACGCGAAATGTACATTGGCAGCAGTAGAGTCGTTATGCAAACAGCGCAAATGGCGGTTCTCTAAATTGTCTCAGTTGTGTTTCACCAAAGGAACTTCATCTGCCCTCGAGGGGTTCCTATTTGAGATCATGAGACATCCCTGCAACGCTGACTTGCTGATCGAACCTACCGGTAACAAGTCTAGCAGCACGTGTCCAAATCGCTTCCATGTCTTCCTTAAATGAACTGGATCCCAAAACCTCGAGCAATACTCGAGACTAGGCCTACTTGTTCTCAATCGCGGGAGTTGGCGCAGTTCACAGCACAATGAACTCGAGTCCGAGAGAACGACGGTTCAAATCCCAGTCCGTGGTTTTCCTAAATTGCGTAAGGAAAATGCCGGTTTGTTCCTCTGAATAGGAAGACTTCCTTCTCCGTTCTTTCCTAATCCGTGCGCGTGCATGTGTATATGTGTTTCTGTTTTTCAGGCGTTCAACAGCAGGGTTATCAGCGCCCTGACATATGTTAAAAAAGACGAATGTGGATAAAATCGTTAAAATTGTTGCGCACAGTGAGGATGAAACGTACAAAATGACATTCATGTACTCACATCCACCTCACTCGTGCTGACCCACACAATCACTTAGTCTCAAAAGCACCAAGACAATGGAGAATGGGTGAAAGGTTCTGGACTAGGGTTTAAAACACAGCGATAGAGGAGCTAAAAGAATGACACAGGGAAACGTGATCGGTTGACCAGTTACAAAAAAGCATGGGTGAGCCAATCAATCCATTAACACATTGAGACCATCTCCTTAAAATCCTTAGGAAACGTTGGAAATTCACAGAACTTTAAAACACTAACCACTACCGTTTGAAAGGGACTTTGTGAGGGATCCACTTGTACGTGGAGAACGATTTTGTAATATTTACATGAAAAATGACATGAAATGGTTATCACATGTAGAAGAGATGGCCTTGAAAATCTCTTCGGGTTTGCTACCGGATCCTAAAATCAACTTGACTCTATATTTCGGCAATCCAACTGGTCGCCATCTTCAGGAGAATGCTGCTTCTGCTGATGAGTCCCGCTGAGAACTGTTCAGCGGGACTCATCGGCAGAAGCAGCACTCTCCTGAAGATGGCGACCAGTTGGGTCGCCGAAATATCGAGTCAAGTTGATTTTAGGATCCGGCAGCAAACCTGAAGAGACTTCCAAGACTTATTACGACAGGAAAGCCTACGTAATTACAGGAGAGATTGTATCTTTGACACCACTGAACCAAAGATGTTGCCTGAGTGGCAGAATCTATTGTAAGTAGGTGCGCTCAGTTCGCAGTAGTAGCTGCCGTTGCACTCTCTTAAAGGTAGGATGTAAGACTTAAGCTAGTGGCTAGCTGTGAGAATTTAGCTGTTGGCCTACGGACGCAGCATAATACAGATTTGTAAGTTAATGAAATTTTGTATACACTCCTGGAAATTGAAATAAGAACACCGTGAATTCATTGTCCCAGGAAGGGGAAACTTTATTGACACATTCTTGGGGTCAGATACATCACATGATCACACTGACAGAACCACAGGCACATAGACACAGGCAACAGAGCATGCACAATGTCGGCACTAGTACAGTGTATATCCACCTTTCGCAGCAATGCAGGCTGCTATTCTCCCATGGAGACGATCGTAGAGATGCTGGATGTAGTCCTGTGGAACGGCTTGCCATGCCATTTCCACCTGGCGCCTCAGTTGGACCAGCGTTCGTGCTGGACGTGCAGACCGCGTGAGACGACGCTTCATCGAGTCCCAAACATGCTCAATGGGGGACAGATCCGGAGAGCTTGCTGGCCAGGGTAGTTGACTTACACCTTCTAGAGCACGTTGGGTGGCACGGGATACATGCGGACGTGCATTGTCCTGTTGGAACAGCAAGTTCCCTTGCCGGTCTAGGAATGGTAGAACGATGGGTTCGATGACGGTTTGGATGTACCGTGCACTATTCAGTGTCCCCTCGACGATCACCAGTGGTGTACGGCCAGTGTAGGAGATCGCTCCCCACACCATGATGCCGGGTGTTGGCCCTGTGTGCCTCGGTCGTATGCAGTCCTGATTGTGGCGCTCACCTGCACGGCGCCAAACACGCATGCGACCATCATTGGCACCAAGGCAGAAGCGACTCTCATCGCTGAAGACGACACGTCTCCATTCGTCCCTCCATTCACGCCTGTCGCGACACCACTGGAGGCGGGCTGCACGATGTTGGGGCGTGAGCGGAAGACGGCCTAACGGTGTGCGGGACCGTAGCCCAGCTTCATGGAGACGGTTGCGAATGGTCCTCGCCGATATCCCAGGGGCAACAGTGTCCCTAATTTGCTGGGAAGTGGTGGTGCGGTCCCCTACGGCACTGCGTAGGATCCTACGGTCTTGGCGTGCATCCGTGCGTCGCTGCGGTCCGGTCCCAGGTCGACGGGCACGTGCACCTTCCGCCGACCACTGGCGACAACATCGATGTACTGTGGAGACCTCACGCCCCACGTGTTGAGCAATTCGGCGGTACGTCCACCCGGCCTCCTGCATGCCCACTATACGCCCTCGCTCAAAGTCCGTCAACCGCACATACGGTTCACGTCCACGCTGTCGCGGCATGCTACCAGTGTTAAAGACTGCGATGGAGCTCCGTATGCCACGGCAAACTGGCTGACACTGACGGCGGCGGTGCACAAAAGCTGCGCAGCTAGTGCCATTCGACGGCCAACACCGCGGTTCCTGGTGTGTCCGCTGTGCCGTGCGTGTGATCATTGCTTGTACAGCCCTCTCGCAGTGTCCGGAGCAAGTATGGTGGGTCTGACACACCGGTGTCAATGTGTTCTTTTTTCCATTTCCAGGAGTGTATTTACTTTTAAGTAGGCAGCAGCGCAATGTGAATTTTGCTAATTCTAACAGTATTGTCCCTTGAGTGTAGAAAAGAAGTATTTGCCATCATATTTAATGTATATGTTGATTAGGTATACCTAATTTGTAATATTTTGTGTGTTTTGTAATCCTAATACGGAAAAGTTCAATTTTGGACTCTATTTGGTCAAACGATGTAAGACGTTTTGTCATGTGACTATCCAAGTACTGTTAACTACATCAATAAGTGAGAATTGTAGAACAATTGAGAAGTTCACTGATTTTGAAGTTAATGTAAAATGTTTCACATCAGGTTTTGTGAAGGAGAAACTTTATTTTGAAGACAATTTTTGAACTAATGAATTCGGTCTTTGCATATCCCCTTATCAGTACCTCATCCTCCTCCACATCGTATTTATTTAAATCCAATGCATTTTCTTAAAAGAAATGATGTCTTAGTCGGAGTAAAAAAAATTAATGTGCCAGAATCAGAAAAGTATTAATTTTTGTAACAGTTTCAATGCGGGTAACATTGAACAGCGCTGAGCCAATATCCAAAGTTATCCTTGAACATTTGGAAGGTTATTCATTTAGCAACCAATATACTGCCATTATTTGTGTGAAGCTATTTTACGGCCGGCATTGCACTTCGCTGAGCCAAGATTGAATATTTTATATTCCTATTGTGGAGGGAACAGACTACCAAGATTACATCCGTTGCTACTCAAGAACTAAAAAAAGTAATTCATTGTTTATTTGCATTAGGAAGTTTATCAGTTTATTGCACAGGGCCATAGAACTCGGTGCTCACGAGACTGAGTAAATTTCAGAGGGATTGATTTCATTATAGGCGTTACATACTGGTTTTCCAGATTAAGTTGTTTAACTTTTCTTTGGATTACAGTAAAACTGATTAAGCAAACCCTTTGCTCAACAACACATTACAGAGTAGATTTCTGTAACACAAACATTATGCATTGTATATCCATTAACAAACATGAATAAATATTTTTTAAACAACGTTACACTAAAATATATTTATAAAAGGACGTTAAAAACTTAAAATAGAGGGCAGGTCTAACAGCAAATCTGCCGCTGCTCTCTGATATGAAAATGTAACACAGTGTAATAAAGGTGGCGAACATTGATTTTTACGCCACAAGCACCACACATTGAAGTGTTCTATCTCCGGGGCAAGAAATCATGCGTCATAGGGCTATGGCCTATATGTAGAAGAGTATGAAGATAAGTAAGAAGTACCTCGTCTTGTGCTCCGTCTTTAGCGACCTCTTATTCGGCGGTATGTTAAACTCTAATCTTTCTTCCTTCCTTGGGTCCCTAATGGAAAAATCTGAAATAAATAATACAGTGGCGTCGCCAAAGTTATGAATCACCTAAAAAGATACCACTAAGAAATGTTTATAAAAAGGTAACCTTACCTGTCACGTGAAGAATACATCATGTCAGGATGGCAGTTTTGCCCTATCAGTTTGGAGACTATCGAAGCGATACCACCTATACCTGTATAACAGAAAATTAAGTACAGTACATAAACAGATAAATCGGGCTTAGCAGCATAATTGACTAAAAGTCTTTCAGAAACATCTACTTGGTCAATGAACAGACACTGCCGACCTTTGCAGCGCCAAGTCTCCTGTACATATGTATGTAACATACACTGGCAACCCTGACATTGCCTGGACATTCATTTGGCTAACTTTCTGTGAGAAACGAAAACAAAAATTAACTGTGTTTGCAGGTTGAATATAGAAAAAAATCTCATGTCCATGTGTTCTCGGAAATACTTCTGAAATTATGAAACAGTTATTATACGCTGGGTGTAGTTGCTTTGCTTGTCTACAACGCGATTTTCTAAACGTCGGTATTGCAACACTTCTCCATAACTTTAGAGACGGCTATTGGTTTCGCCTCAAGCCATTTACGCTTCGCAATTGAAATCTGTCAAACTGCCAGGTGTCAAGGATTTCCTTAAAAGTCCTCGACTGTACGACAGTAAGGAATAAATGCATTAAATTTTCGTGCCTGATGTTGCATTTTTCACGCTTCTCAGTGATTATGTCGTCATATCTCTTGAATTATGTGTCGTACAATGGTATAATTTTGTAGGAACATTCTGCGGCATATGTGCATACTGTCTGCAAAATGTGTTGCAAATAGAGTCAGTAGCAAAGAAGTAATAAATTAATTTAAAAGTCATCCACAAAAGAGGCAGTCTTTCACGCCTTTCAGTGTTTGTGATGCCATATCTGCTGAACTATGATAGGGAGGTGGTTATTAATGTGCAGCAAGTTTGGGTGAAATCTCTCGATTTGGTTTAGGCAGCGATAGAAATACACTGTTTGTTGCAATATGCTTGGGACAACAGTACATTTTCAGGTGGACAAACTTTCTAAATTACAGTAGTTACAATTTTCAACAACAGATGGCGCTGCAAGTGATGTGAAAGATATAGAAGACAACGCAGTCTGTGGGTGCGCATTCTGTACGTCGTCTTTCTGCTGTAAGTGTGTGCTGTTCACAATGTGCAAGTGTGCTGTAGACAACATGGTTTATTCCTTAGAACAGAGGATTTTTCTGGTGTTGGAATTCCACCGCCTAGAACACAGTGTTGTTGCAACAAGACGAAGTTTTCAACGGAGGTTTAATGTAACCAAAGGACCGAAAAGCGATACAATAAAGGATCTGTTTGAAAAATTTCAACGGACTGGGAACGTGACAGATGAACGTGCTGGAAAGGTAGGGCGACCGCGTACGGCAACCACAGAGGGCAACGCGCAGCTAGTGCAGCAGGTGATCCAACAGCGGCCTCGGGTGTCCGTTCGCTGTGTTGCAGCTGCGGTCCAAATGACGCCAACGTCCACGTATCGTCTCATGCGCCAGAGTTTACACCTCTATCCATACAAAATTCAAACGCGGCAACCCCTCAGCGCCGCTACCATTGCTGCACGATAGACATTCGCTAACGATATAGTGCACAGGATTGATGACGGCGATATGCATGTGGGCAGCATTTGGTTTACTGATGAAGCTTATTTTTACCTGGACGGCTTCGTCAATAAACAGAACTGGCGCATATGGGGAACCGAAAAGCCCCATGTTGCAGTCCCATCGTCCCTGCATCCTCAAAAAGTACTGGTCTGGGCCGCCATTTCTTCCAAAGGAATCATTGGCCCATTTTTCAGATCCGAAACGATTACTGCATCACGCTATCTGGACATTCTTCGTGAATTTGTGGCGGTACAAACTGCCTTAGACGACACTGCGAACACCTCGTGGTTTATGCAAGATGGTGCCCGGCCACATCGCACGGCCGACGTATTTAATTTCCTGAATGAATATTTCGATGATTGCGTGATTGCTTTGGGCTATCCGAAACATACAGGAGGCGGCGTGGATTGGCCTCCCTATTCGCCAGACATGAACCCCTGTGACTTCTTTCTGTGGGGACACTTGAAAGACCAGGTGTACCGCCAGAATCCAGAAACAATTGAACAGCTGAAGCAGTACATCTCATCTGCATGTGAAGCCATTCCGCCAGACACGCTGTCAAAGGTTTCGGGTAATGTCATTCAGAGACTACGCCATATTATTGCTACGCATGGTGGATATGTGGAAAATATCGTACTATAGAGTTTCCCAGACCGCAGCGCCATCTGTTGTTGAAAATTGTAACTACTGTAATTTCGAAAGTTTGTCTGCCTGAAAATGTACTGTTGTCCCAAGCATATTGCAACAAACGGTGTATTTCTATCGCTGCTCGTTTAGTTTTTATTGCCGTTTCAAATATACCGGTCATTTTTGAAACACGCTGTATATGTATATATAGGGTGAGTCACCTAACATTACCGCTGGATATATTACGTAAACCACATCAAATACTGACGAATCGATTCCACAGACCGAACGTGAGGACAGGGGCTAGTGTAATTGGTTAATACAAACCATAAAAAAATGCACGGAAGTATGTTTTTTAACACAAACCTACGTTTTTTAAATGGTACCCCCGTTAGTTTTGTTAGCACATCTGAACATATAAACAAATACGTAATCAGTGCCGTTTGTTGCATTGTAAAATGTTAATTACATCCGGAGATATTGTAACCTAAAGTTGACGCTTGAGTACCACTCCTCCGCTGTTCCATCGTGTCTATCGGAGAGCACCGAATTACGTAGGGATCCAAAGGGAACGGTGATGGACCTTAGGTACAGAAGAGACTGGAACAGCACATTACGTCCACATGCTAACACCTTTTTATTGGTCTCTTTCACTGACGCACATGTACATTACCATGAGGGGTGAGGTACACGTACACACGTGGTTTCCGTTTTTAATTACGGAGTGGAATAGAGTGTGTCTCGACATGTCAGGTCAATAGATGTTCAATGTGGTGGCCATCATTTGCTGCATACAATTGCAATCTCTGGCGAAATGAATGTCGCACACGCCGCAGTACATCTGGTGTAATATCGCCGCAGGCTGCCACAATACGTGGTTTCATATCCTCTGGGGTTGTAGGCACATCACGGTACACATTCTCCTTTAACGTACCCCACAGAAAGAAGTCCAGAGGCGCAAGATCAGGAGAACGGGCTGGCCAATTTATGCGTCCTCCACGTCCTATGAAACGCCCGTCGAACATCCTGTCAAGGGTCAGCCTAGTGTTAATTGCGGAATGTGCAGGTGCACCACCATGCTGATACCACATACGTCGACACGTTTCCAGTGGGACATTTTCGAGCAACGTTGGCAGATCATTCTGTAGAAACACGATGCATGTTGCAGCTGTTTGGGCCCCTGCAATGAAGTGAGGACCAATGAGGTGGTCGCCAATTATTCCGTACCATACATTTACAGTCCACAGTCGCTGTCACTCTACCTGCCTGATCCAGCGAGGATTGTCCACGGACCAGTAATGCATGTTCCGTAGATTCACTGCCCCGTGGTTTGTGAAACCCGCTTCATCGGTAAACAGGTAGAACTGCAATGCATTCTCTGTTAATGCCCATTGACAGAACTGCACTCGATGATTAAAGTCATCTCCATGTAATTGCTGATGGAGCGACACATGAAACGGGTGAAAGCGGTGACGATGCAGTATGCGCATGACACTACTTTGACTCAGTCCACCGGCTCTCGCAATGTCCCGTGTACTCATGTGTGGGTTCATGGCAACAGCAGCTAACACACCAACTACACCCGCTTCTCCTGTGACGGGCCTGTTACGGACTCGTTTGCGTGCTAAGATCATACCTGTTGCATACAGTTAGCGGTAGATGTTTTGCAATGTGTGGCACGTTGGATGCTCTCTGTCCGGGTACCGTTCCGCATACACCCTGCAGGCTTCACCTGCATTTCGTCGACACTCGCCATAGATGAGTATCATCTCCGCCTTTTCGGAGTTCGAATACACCATGGTCACAGTTCCTACAACACTACACTATCACAGACGTCTGATAACACGGTGTACTACAGTTGGTCTGCGTGCGGAGACGAATGCAGAATAACAATAGCAGCAAGTGCTACATGCGGACACTGCGACAGCTAGACCAAACCACAACAGTGCACTACAGCTACACTCGTAAACACGGTCGTCATCGTAAACATGTCCCTGCAGATGCTGCTCGCCGACCGTGGCCCGTGTTTGTTACAACACGCAACTGAACGTCGGAGGTTTCAAGCGTCAACTTTAGGTTACAATATCTCCAGATGTAATTAACATTTGACAATGCGACAAACGGCACTGATTGCGTATTTGTTTATATGTTCAGATGTGCTAACAAAACTAACGTGGTTCCATTAAAAAAAAAAACGTAGGTTTTGCGTTAAAGAACATACTTCCGTGCATTTTTGTATGGTTTGTATTAAACAATTACACTAGCCCCTCTCCTCACGTTCGGTCTGTGGAATCGGTTCGTCAGTATTTGATGTGGTTTACGAAATATATCCAGCGGTAACGTTAGGTGACTCACCCTGTATATATATATATATATATATATATATATATATATATATATATATATATATATATATATATATATATCCAAACGTTAGATGGACTGACTCACAAGGAGGATTTCTGTGTAGTATCATTTATTTTCAATACCTCTGACAAGCAGACCACTTCTAAATATTTAGAGCTGCCGTCTCGAATTCGGGGCCGGTAGCAACGTCTGATAGCAATTGAGGGCACTAATAAACTTCTAGTTGAGCCTAATAATGGCAAATCTTCTTCGGCAACAACTTCAATATAAATAAATTTAAAAAAAGATATAACCGATTTAATGATACTTGCAGTAGAATACAGATATTTTGCGAGCAGTGACGAGATGCAGTGAAAATTTCCACACGGTGCGACTTCTATTAAAAGAAAAAAAAAAGGAAGCACGTTGGTCTTTTCTGGACTGATTGTCATTTTTCTTTCCTTTCTTTTATTCAATTTTCGCATCTAAGGCGTTGTCGTACCAGTTAAATATGTCAGAGCCGATTATGAGTGATTGCAGCGATTAAGCCGTCAGTTCCCATTTTAAAATTCCCTCCATTTTGGGCAACTATTGCATGTCGAATTTTTCTGTAGCTGCATTTCTCTGCATTTCTGGGTCGCATAATGAGTTGAGGAAGGAGTAAGTGATTTTCTGTGACTCCTGGTTAGGGGTCGTTTCTATTCCTAAGAGAAGAGGCACAAAGAGTCAGAGGGATGTGCACACTGCTTTTCAATATATACGCTGTGAAAAGCAGTGTGTGACGAAATAGTTATATCGAGTTTGCAAAATAACAATAGTATACCACAAAAAGAAAGAGAAACATGGTGAACAGTGTGAAGAAGGTCAGAACGCAAAGTTGTGCTTATATATCAGTAATAAAGTGGTAGTGCGACCTCCAAACCAGATGAGAGGAAACGAAGATCAGCAAATCACCACACTGATGATGACTTAGAATAAGAAAAAGGCGACACACGTCTGGGATAGATAAATTAAGTGGCAGCAGGAAAAGGCGGTTTTATTTACAAAAGAAGTATAATCGTAAACATTTTTTCAAATAAGAGATGACAATAAACTTGTCGCAAAATATATAAATGTACAATACATTAAGTTGCATATTATTAGTCTTAGGCTAGTTTAGCCATGCATGGTCGAAGAGAAAATCAATTTACAGCATTGATCGCATTACTACGCCAAGGATATGCAGAAATCAGATTTTATGTAGCACTGACGTTATTTGATGTTATTAACGGTATGTACGCATAAATACACCTGAGTCGATCCTACTAGGAAATTAGTTATTGGTGTAAAGGGAGTTTAGGCTCCTTTCCAAATGAATTTTAAGAGTAGTTAAACCTTTTATGACTGCCGGCAAGTTAATGAAAACATGTGTTCCTGAATAACACGCTTTTGGACTCGGAAAAATTTAGCTTCGCTTGTTTGGGTTGCCTCAGAAATAAATCACAAATGGGATTATGGAATGAAATTAAGGGAAGTACGCTTGCTTTTTTTTATTTTTAAATCATCGTTCTCTAACAACGTAAGCATTGCAAGAAAAGCTTTGTTTAGGGGCTTCAGCGGGTTCGTAGTATGCTCCTCCCATTTGAATTTGCTGTCAAGCTCCTATCGCACGAATTTAACACCATCAGGCTTTCCCATGTGCTTTACGCGGGTACTGGGGAGGGTGTTAAGAGCCTATTACAAGTTCTGAACAGCACATACCGTGTCCTTTTCAAAATTAAAAGATGAAGTGCACTTAACCAGCCCCATTGACATGATGAAATGATATAATTCAGCAATCTATGTTAGGTCATTACATACGTTGCCATCTATCATTAAGCTCGTGTGTTACTAGTAAGGTTATCTGTTGCGCACAAAATCAATTTTAACGACCAGGTTTAATTGTATAGGTTCAGGCCATTTATAGACTCAGATGTCTCACACAAGCCCAGGGGCACGCAAATAAAGTGATACGAATGTAAATTTTGTTAAAGTATCCTGCTTCATCTTGTACCCTATACTACGCATCACTCTTACAATTACAAATAATATTGCAGTTAATCTTTAGAGAAGACAGGATTTTATGTGGATGAACATGAACAAAAAGAGTGGAACTGTCTGAGACAAATGAGAAGTTAACTGCTAGATAAGTGGAAAACGAACACGTTCCGCAAAACGTAGCCTCTAATATTCATTGTCCTTGGGCCAATGGGGAACAAAGCTATACTTTCAGAGAGAACAAGACATACACACAGAGGGAATAGAATGAAATAATTATATAAGTAAAAGTAAATTTTTAATATAACACGTTTTTATGTGGAAAAAAAGTATAAAATAATTTCTCCTAGCCTCACAAAGGTTCCTAACATCATAGAAATAGTTATGAAAATATGTGATGATGAATTTTTAGTATTTAAGAAAATGCTTGTAACATTTAAACCAAAAATGGGGGAGGGATGTAACAGACAACTGTTGGGAGGAGAACTTTTCATGCATCAGTTACGTACTGCATGCACCACATGGTTTCAGTTTCCGTTATAAATCTTATAACTATTTAAATGAATGGAGTCCAATCATTTATAGAGCTCAAATGCTTCATCCAAGTCCAGCGCAAGTAAATAATGTGATACGGCTGTAAATTTTGTTTAAATATTCTAGCCCTAAACAAGTTCCTAATTCCATACAGATAGTTCTGAAAATTTGTGACTGGGAACTTTATATGGCCACGAAAAACATGGGGTGCATGCAACAGAGAAAGGTAGGAAGTGAACTATTCATGCAGCAGTTATGTACTGCATGCACCCCACGGCTTTTATCGTAAATTTTACAAGAATTTTCGTAATCATTAAAGAATCACAGTCACATATTTCGAGTACTATCTGGATATGGTACGAATCTGTATAGCACTAGAAGACTTCATTTCACACTTTTTAGTGCTGTATAAAACGTTTCATATTACTAAATTATTTTCATTTAAATTATTTTTTGCTTTTTTGTCTTGCTTATTTTTAGCTTTTTACTCCATTCTTTCAGCGAGTCATTTGCGACTGGAACAGGAAAACGGGAAAACAGCAGTGGTAGACAAAGTACCTTCCGCCACACACCAGACTAGAAACCGAGTTAATATTGCATTGCCATCCAGTCCTGAGCTATGTTGAAAATTTCTAGTTCTCTAGCTCATAGGGAAACGAGAGTGGTAACAGAATTATCCTCCATCCCATACCACACAAGAAAGCGAGACAGTTTTACATTGTCTCCATTTATGAACTATATTGAAAGTTTCAAGTCTGTAACTTGTCGAGAAATTACGTAGCTTAAAATCAATTGCAAAATTTGTATTGAACAGATAGAGAGACAGACAAGAGAGCAAGTAACTAAAAACGCAGAAAAACGAGCCATGTTGTCATGTTCTAATATTCCTGCTATTGTAAATAATCCAGCTTTTCTGTACAGGGACAAAGATGAATGACAGCACTGTATGAGTAGCTAATGAGATTCTTGACTCTGTGTTTAGTTTTATCTGTGGTTTAGTTTTTAGTCAGTTTTTTGTGCAACGCTGGAACATCCTTATTTGGGGCATAGTAGCGTGCACTTGAGTTTTTCAGAGATTGAGATCTGTTATGGTGAATCTGGGGGAAGCTATCTCGAATACTTGGGATGAAAATTCATTTAATACTTTCTTGTTACTAATGTTAATAGAGAAGATTTTGGAGGAATTTTAAAGGTATGTTTGTAGCTTCTTCGTATTGAGAGAATTTTGTAATTGTTAGAGTCCTCTTATGTTAGAGTTTTTTCAAAAACGATTTTCTTTCAAGTAAAACCTACCACCATGAGTCATAATATAGTTTTGAATTTTTATAGTGTGTGCATTGCACCTTGCGGCATACTCAGCAACAGATTGTTTCTGACAAACAAATTTAGAGTTCATTGTCCATCTTTACCTGCTGTGTCTGCTGATTTGTATTTGCTTTCGAGAACGTCAGTACTCCAGACACAAAAACAGCGTGCTGAGCAAGAAGTAAGTCACTTTTATTTCAGGGCAGATCTCACCTTGCATTCTTAGGTAAACAGTGTGTAGTCATGATAACAGGTTCGTGCTAGCAAGTGCATTAAATTTAAGAGTTACCTTCTTCCGTGTAGAGCGGAAATTTATTTTTTATCGATTTTCCAAATCTGACATTGCACTTGATATCACGCAACATTCATAATGTACTTCGCTACTGCGGTTCAGTTAAATAGTTTTCATTGAGCACACAGTTACTTTTGAAATATAATTTGATTCATTTTCTATATATCAAATTTTGCGTTTCATGAAGCTTAATGTATTATTTCACGACACTTTTCGGATGTGCAACACAGACCTACCAACAGACGGTTTAGCTCAGCAGTTAAATACGATACTTAACGTAAACGTTACACGAGGAGAAAGTTTTTAGAATCAATTTATTCATTTTTCTCACATACAGAGAATATTTTTCTACAAAGCTTACAATGTATATACCGGATTAGGATGAAACTACTCCAGTCGTCTCTGAATTATATCATCCATTTTCACCCTCACAGTCAGCTGTAGGGTTATACTGTCACGTTAGTTTTTTTTCCAGGCTGCAAGTGATATGTGTGCCAGGTTCGGTAGAAATCGCTTCAGACGTTACAGAAGTTCACAGCCAACCGAATGAGTGTCGCAGACTGTTTCTGCAGCGGATGATTTACGTAGCTAAAGCACTGGTTCCCAACATGTGGGTTAAATGAAATTTTCTGAGGGGTAAAAACTAAACGATACAATTCTGTTTCAGTCACGAAACTAAATTATTTTCAAAAGATCATTACTATTATCGAAGTTTTCTAAGACTCTAATACTGATTATATAAGTTATTAATAATTACTTTTTCTCAATTAGTAGCATTAATATGGTGGAGGTTAAAGGTTCCTCACATACTCCACCCACAACACACATATGTCGTGGTTTGTCCCGTACATTTCTGATGACAAAAGTGAGACATATACGTAATAAATGCTAAATCTCTCAAGAAAATGTCTTCTCCAAGTTGTAGTTAGTAACTGTGGTAGTCGAGAAATTGCTTCATCGCTCGCTTCGAGACAGATAAATGAATTAATTGACAGCACGACACAGAAGTAACTACGTAGTGGCTACTACAGTGCTGTACACAGTGTATTATTATTATTAGAGTTGTTAGACACAAAGCATTAACAGCCTTAGTCGCCCAATTTCTGACAGTTCGAAATTAAAGAGTGCAGAAATTAACTGATTTTATAAACAGTGAAGTATAGTGCGCACATCTGGACCTATTTGACTTTAAAGGGGGTTACGGTGTGCAGGTCAAACAAGTGCAGCAATGGAGAGGAGTACTGCAGGGGAAGTACGTTTTGTAACAAAACAAACATGTTCCAAAGAAGTCTTTGACTCTACAGTTCAGTTAGGTGCTGAAGTTGGTGATAATGTGCGGCTGGGGGCGACAGACAAAGGCGGTGGGGAGGAAGAGTGCAGGAATGAAGTGATTTATAAACAGTAAAGTATAGTGCACACATCCGAACCTGTTGATTTTAAACGGGGTACTAGCTTATGTCTAATTGCACTCAGGGGTAACGGTCTAAGAAAGGCTGGGAACCACTGCTGTAGGAGCTGTGGCGAAGACTGCTAAGCACAGCCATCGTGCAGAAACTCCAATTGGACAGGCGGTGCCTGGCGTGCTTTTTTGTCACTCCGTTTTCGTCTCGACCTGTTCTATCGCACGTAGTAGTTCTTCCGTCTGCACTACTGCAAGTATTGCAATGTCATCCACTTCTGAGCTTCGTTTAAAATTCGGGTCTCTAGTTCATCGGCAGGTTAGTTTAAAATAAATTGCAAAACTTGTACCAAGCAGACAGACGGATAAGAAATCGACCTAATAAAAACGTGGTAAAAAAGTATGTGCGATCTTGCAGTATCTGTTTTGCTAAGAAGAAGGATGAAATGTTCCTTCGATCATGCATGCGTGTCCGAAAGAACAGGCATTGTAGCGACTACAGCCGTTATGAAATACATGAAATGTATTCGAAACTACGATTGTGAACAACCATCTGCTGTATAAGGGAATGACGACAATGATATTGGTCCCGGATGGGACTCGAACCAGCATTTCTCGCACACACAACCTGCACTCGTACATCCATTATGTAATTCATGTGTGGGGGAGGACATTTTATTTGAAAGTTGCTGCCTGGTGTAGGTGGATAAATACGATATTGCAGCGCCTGCATTGTTGAGAAGAAAGAGGCAATGTTCATTTGGACGTGCATGCTTGGGTCGCATTCACTGTCTTGTGGTATATTTCAAGGCATAAACCGTGTTCATAATATTATACGAAGTCTCAGGACTACTTTTAAATGAAGTGACCGCTATCAACTTTATGTGTATCCCTCGTACATACGCCACATGAACAGACACACTAACATGCAATATACAATTTAGTTGTCCACATAATAGAGTCTTTAAATAGTAAAATGTCACGAGTAGGAATATTCTCTGACTTATCCAAAGCATTTGATTGTGTGAACATTATGTTAGAGAAATTACAATTCTATGGTATAAATGGAACAGCATATGAGTGGTTTAAGTCATATCTACAGAACAGGAAGCAAAAAGTCTCTTTATATGCTTCAAGTGATTCAAAGGAATTTGCCACTTCATCTAACTGGGATGAAATTACATTAGGTGCTCCACAAGGTTCGATAATGTGTCCCCTCCTGTTCTTGATATATGTGAATGACCTCCCTTCTTATGTGAAACAAGATGCTGAACTGACACTGTTTGCTGATGATACACGCATAATTATTAATCCAGTAAAAGAAAGTCCGATAGAAAATGATACAAATAAGGTCTTTGGAAAAGTTATTAATTGATTTTCTGCGAATGGGTTTGCTCTGAACTTTGAAAAAACACAGTACATCCAATTTTCTGCTGCAAAAAGTATAATTCCTTCAATAAACATAAAACATTAAAAGAAGTCAGTAGCCAGGGTAGAGCATACTAAGTTTTTGGGTGTACATATAGATGAGGATCTTAACTGGAAAATTCATATTTTGGATCTCCAAAAGCGACTAGGTTCAGCAACTTTTGCGATCAGAATAACTGAGAATTTTGAGGATACAGAAATACTTTGCATACTTTCAGTCTCTGATGTCATACGGAATGATATTAGGGGGTAACTCAACATTTAGACAAAAAGTATTCACTGCTCAAAAGAAAGTGGTTAGAATAATATATGGGGTTCATTGAAGCACATCTTGTAGGCATCTTTGTAAAAGATTGGGAGTTCTTACTACAGCCTCACAATACATCTACTCACTAATGAAATTTGTTCTCAACAACATGGACCAGTTTGATAACAATAGTGACATTCATGATTATAATACCAGAAAAAAGGAAGACTTACACTATCCTTTGCTCAACCTATCTTTGGCACAGAAAGGGGTAAAATATGCTGCTATAAAAATTTTCGACAAATTACCAGACGAAATAAGGTGTCTGACAGAGAGAAGTAATAGCTTCAAAAATAAATTGAAATCATATGTCTTTGTCAACTCCTTCCATACCATAGATGAATTCTTGAATGGAAATAAATAAAACTATAAATATTTTGTGCCATTTAATGAAATGGGGTAAATAATAGAAGTATTAATCTTTGTATTTCATATGTGCATTTCTTGTGCACTTGACACATTCCACATCATTACGGCTACCGTGCGATTGATCAACGGAACACGCAACCAACTAACTAGCTACTAACTAACTTCGTAGGTACAACGGCACAACAATGAAAATAGAATGGAAGAAGCAGCAGCCGTCCTTGAAGAGCGACTTTTCTCCACAAAGAGCTCTGGTCCTTCCCTCTGGGAGAGCGGGCCACGTGCGGTGACCACGTGGTGGGCGGCGAGCGGAGGGCCAGGTGCGGATAATAGAATATCGACGCGGCGCGTGGGCGCTGGGCGAGGGCCGGCTGGCTCTGATTTACGGGCTGGGCCGGCAGCAGGTGCGGCCCGCCTGTATTCCAGTAAGGGGCGGCAAACCAGGCGGCCACGGGCTGCAGCCAGATTCAGCTGCTGCGGTGTCGAAGAGTCCAGCCGTATGCTACTTGCAGTGTGGCACGGTAAAGCGGTGCGAGGCCGATGCCTCTATATCATGTGCCCTGAGATCAAACGTAATGGACCACAAATACATACACTGACGAAAAAAACCACATCACAAAAAATAATTAATGTAGAATAATAAAAATTTTGTGAATACCAGCCAGGGTAGCCGAGAGCGCTGACGCGCTGCTTCCTGGTCTCGGGTAGGCACGCCGGCCCCGTATCGAATCCGCCTGGCGGACTAACGACGAGGGCCAGTGTGCCAGCCAGCCTGGATGTGGTTTTTAGGCGGTTTTCCATATCCCACTAGGTGAATACAGGGGTGGTCCCCACGTTTCGCCTCAGTTCCACGACTTGCAGACTTTAGTGACACATTCGCCCTATTCCATGGACTACACGAGACGCAGACAGTCGGGGTACACACATTCCGTCCCTGGGGGGGGGGGGGGGGGGGGAGAGGAGGAGGGTAAGGGGTGGCGCCAGGAAGGGCATCCGGCCACCCCTTAAAATTAACATGCCAAATTCGGTTACCCATAACAGCAGACCCGCCAATCGGGATAATTGCTTGAAAAGAGAGAATAAAATTTCGTGAATACATATGTCTACATAACATATTTAACATTGTAAGATCACATATCATTGTAAGAGCGAGATGAACCATTACAAATGTGAAAGGTTGGTGTAACATCCACGAGATAAATTTTAGCTACAGTGCGACGAGAGGAAATGATGCCTCTAACAGTTATAAACATTATCTATTCGACATATAAAAAAACAGTGAAAACGATGATAAATATTAATTATTTATATAATATTTTATGATGTAATTGGACATATCGATGTGTATCACACAAAGACAATGATAATTGTAAATTCCTTTTATGATCTGCGTTTGTCTTCCTTTGTTTTTACCTTTTGTTGGATGGCTTTTGTAGGTTGCGGATGCACATCAAACTGAGGTCTGTTAAGAAATTGTAATTATTTGTTAATTATTACTTGAGAATTATAAATATGAGTGGATAATTATTTGTAACTTTAATTCCTCTCTCAGTAAGCATTATCTGTGTTAATTCTTTCTTTCCGCTGCAAGGAGCGCAGCCATTGATGATAGCGATTTGTATCGCGTTTTTGTCTGCGTTTTCCGTAGAAAAAAATCAAATGTTTGCTTGATGAAGTCTAAATAGTGCACAATACGAAAGTAAAGTTTAATAAGCATTTCAAATACTTATCGTATTTGCAACTAACAATAGAAAGTCTCTATCAATTGTCTGCCGCCATCTTAACAATTATCTCAGCCGCAAATTCAAATTACGCAACTCTGCAGACATAAATGCCGAAGCTAATTCAAATGTATAAAAATGAATGTGCACCAGTGGTTCCGAACTCATTTTAATGAAAATAATTCGAATCAGATTGGTTCTTTAAAAACAGTGCTCATAGCACGATCGTTATAACAAACTTTTCTAGCTGATGTATGGAGCCGAAATTAATTACGCACGAGTTGCGAAGAATATTGTTTCAGGTAACATACGTCAGTGTTGTGCGCGGCTGATATTCGGTGGTTTTAATGATCATTCTGCTGAAGATAACTGTTTCCATCACAATCCATAGTTGTGTAGTATATGTTGTATCAACTGTGATTTAGTGACGCTTGCACAACTTACAGACAACACTTTAACACGACGTTAACTTGGAGTTCTTTAGCAACTTCACCAAATCTTTAGCCGGGAGAAAAATTATTTAGTAATTACTCAATGTAATAAAGTAAGATTATCATTTTCATTTACAAATTAGTTAAATACCAAACCACTGAATAACTCAGCGAACGCCACACTGGTACATTAATAATCGCTGTAATCTACAATGTGTAGAATGCAAGCGTCCAAAATGCATGCATTGTGTTGTACAGGTACCGTATGTTTGTCTGTGGGATGGAGTTCCATGCTTGCCGTAGTTGGTCGGTCAGTACAGGGGCTGTTAATGCTGTTTGAGGACGACGCTAGAGTTGTCGTCCAATGATGTCCCGTTTGTTTTCGACCAGAGACAAATGTCATCGAATAGGCCAAGGCAACATGTCGGCAACCTGTAGAGCATGTCGGGTCACAACATCGGTATGTGGGTGAGCGTTATCCTGTTGGAGAAGACCCCCTGGTATGCTGTTCACGAATGGCGGCATAGCAGGTCGAATCATCGGACTGACATACAGTTTTGCAATCAAGGTGCATGGGAGAACGACGAGAGTGCTCCTGCTATTGTACAAAATCGCACGCAAGACCATGATTCCAGGTGAAGGTCCAGTGTATCTAACACACAGACAGGTTGTTTGCAGTCTCTCAACTGGTCTCATTCTAACCAACACACAGCCATCACTGTTTAATATTTCTTAAAATTTAAAACCTCTCTCACACCGGCCTGATTTAGCTTCACTGATCAGGATAGTAAAAACATGCGTATATTAAGGGAATTTTCATTGACAAAGCAGGCTTATCGCATTCACACAGATCAATACTGTTCTATCCTGATTAAATTGAGCTTAACTTAAATTCCATAAGGCAGTGAAGCAATTTCGAAGTCTCGGTGCGACGAAAATTGTCAGTCGATCTCCTGGAAACATTTGTAATAATTATTAACTTTCGGTGATCACATGGGGAAGACCGGAGATCTGCTGGTAAGACCGTGTTAGCCTATTTATTTGAAGTAACTACATATCTTGAGCATACAAAACGGCAGGTTCATCCAGTGTAAATCAGACGTTCCCCACTGATCCCGTGCAACACAGCGTAGTAAGCAGACACTGTCAATAATAAACAGTTAAATAATACGCGAACACACTTACTTTAGTTTAGTTCATGTATTAAATTCCTTCTAATACAGAATCTCATCAAGATGGCGACTAGCCCAACAATACATACATATACATCCTTCTTTCACGACTAATCGGCAAGAAGTCAATCCTTCTTTTTATAAGAGAAAACATAGATAGCAGAGAAGCTATTCCATGGAGTAAATGGACGCTCCAAGGAATAATTGGGGTTGAAACTACTTTGCATTGATAATCGGTAAGATAAGAAGAGATATTTCGAGATATGTACTGAGTTATATAATTTATAAAATTTCTGAAAATATCGCGGAGAGACCGCTGCAAGAGACATTACAACTGGTACCGAGGCAGAACAAGCTTTCGTCAGAAAACACAGCAAACCTTCACCCTGCCTTGCAATGAGCTCTCTCTTGACATCACTGAAGTCACAAATGGCGGTGGGCTGGGGTCAGTGGAACCCACGCTACAGGGCGTCTGACTTGGAGATGTCTTTGAAGTAACCCATTTGTTACAGTCCATTGTGTCACTGAGTAGCATTGCAATACGGTCCATTAATCGTAATAAGGGAACGGATCTTAATGCAAAAAAAGTAAATAAGAGCAAAAAGAACATGCCACTGTGGTGCCAACTGCTGGTCAAATTGCTGCTGCATGCTAACTACGATGCGCCAGAGCCATACGCCGAACACTTTCTTTCCCCTCGTTAGTGCCACGTGGCCATCCGCAGCCCGGTCATCTTGCAACCGTACATTCTCGTACCCACCGCTCTAGGATCATGTTCAGTGGGTACATCCCTGCCAATTCTTTCTGCAGTATTGCAGGCGCATCATCCACCTTCTGGTAGCCCTCAGTGATGTGTTGATAACGGCTTCTTTGTCGCCTTGAATGCATTCTTGGCTAACATCAGCTCACAACGTCGAATCTTCGGGGTAACTAACGCTCACGACAGTTACGGCGTGTATTTAAAGCAATCCTGATTTGCTTCCTCGTAGTCGCGCTACTAGCACCACTCTTGTGCGAAGGGCACGAGATCTGAATAGACATCACCTTTCAGACGTAGAAACACGCCTACCAGCTTTTCGTTTACGGCCCACAAATCCTTGTTGCGATTTTGTTTCGCTCAGTGTGTACAACGTACAAAAGTTTTCTGCGTAAATATGGAAATTTCTTCATCGACTTACTTCAAATTTTTACACGATGGTATAATACGACTGTCACTTCAAAAGAAATGCACACTATTTTTGCAAAATTACAGTTTTCATTCTGCATGTGTGAAGGTTTTACAGTGTGTAGATACATCCTTCCTGCTTGTTTTTAAACTTAGTTCAAGCTGTTCCCGTGAGTGGCGCCGTCACAGCATGTCTTCAAGATGGCTGCTACACTTGACGTTCGTCAGAAGCAACGTGCCGTCATAGAATTCCTGTGCAGTGAAAAATGAGACAGTGAGAAACAGCCACAAGAGGTTGAAAAAGGTGTATGGAGATGCTGCTGTCGATCGCAGTACAGTTAGTCGGTGTGCAAGCAGGTTACGTGATGAAAGCAGGCACGGCAATATTGAGGATTGTCCTCGCAGTGGCAGGCCTCGTACTGCACACACTCCAGACAGTGTGCAGAGAGTTAACGAACTGGTCACTACTGACAGACGCATCACAGTGAACGAATTGTCACGCTACGTTGGGATAGGGGAAGGAAGTATTTGCAGAATACTGAAAGTGTTGCCCTTAAAAAGGGTTTGTGCCAGGTTGGTTCCCAGGATGTTGACAGTGGCTCACAAAGAAACAAGAAAAACGATGTGCAGCGAACTTTTGACCTGGCTCCATGTGGAAACTGAAAGACTCTCTTCGTGGAACAAGGTTTGAAGATGATCATTCCCTTGTGCACGCTGCCAAACAGTGGCTCCAAAAAAAATGGTTCAAATGGCTCTGACCACTGTGGGACTTAACATCTATGGTCATCAGTCCCCTAGCACTTAGAACTACTTAAACCTAACTAACCTAAGGACATCACACAACACCCAGTCATCACGAGGCAGAGAAAATCCCTGACCCCGCAGGGAATCGAACCCGGGAACCCGGGCGCGGGAAGCCAGAACGCTACCGCACGACCACGAGCTGCGGATAGTGGCTCCAACACCTTGGTCCAGAGTTTTACCTTGCGGGTATACAGGTGCTGGTTCCAAGATGGCGTAAGGCAGTTGAGAGGGATGGAAATTATGTGGATAAATGAAAACCTTGTTCCTAAAGGCTGTATTTACACACTGTAAAACTTTCAAACATGGATTTTAAAAATAATAGTGTGAATTTCTTTTGGAGTAACCCTCATATACTCAGACATTTATACACTTTTAATCAACAATGTACAGCTTTTCTGTTAAAACTGACTGTGAGAAAGAAAATGCTCTGCTGAAAAAAACTGCGGTTTCATTTTCTTTCTCGCAGTCAGCTTTACCTGTGACAGCAGCGCATTTACACATTAGACAAATTGCTTCTCCCGTATATATGCTTTCTCGTGCGTTAATGTTAAACAAGAATTGTGTAATGAGCTTGGTACTGTGTTTTTCTTCCTCGCAATCTGTTTTGGAAGTAATCAGAAAAGTTGTATTTACCACTTATCGGCTTATGATTGTTAATTTTAAGATGATATTCCTAATAATTTCAATATTTGTGCAATAATGTCACAAAAAATATACCTTCTCCCATTTTGCTCCATGAGGGGGCAGAGCGAGAAATACGCACGCATTCTTTCGAAAAGATGTAAAAGATACATAACATACAGTTTTATTTTCCCCGGGTTGGGTTTTGTGAACTCGGCAGTCGATAATGAATGTTGGTGAATAACGTCACAAAAGACCAGTCACAAAAGATTCTAAACGGTTTCTATTTTAGGACCATAATCAGTCTCGAACATTCAAGCTCATCTACAGATGGCTGATGTTTCCAGTTACGTAACTGATATTAGCAGCAACATTTCGGCAGCTACGGCGTCGCACGAGAATATTAGAATATTTAGTGCCACTTTTTACTTTGTTTTGATGGTAAAAAACACGGTATTACGTCCCCATTTACTTAGATATAAGGTGATACAGTAATATGTAGTTACATATGGTTCAAATGGCTCTGAGCACTATGCGACTTAACTTCAGAGGTCATCAGTCGCCTAGAACTTAGAACTACACTGCTGGCCACCGTAAATGCAACACCAAGAAAGACAAGAGGTAGCACAACAAAATTTATTTTGTAGATAACATGTTGACCAAGTATCAAATGATTACGTTTACAGACGTCTGTGACATGTGGTTCCTGCCAGAATCAGTAGCCAGAGTAGCCGCCATTGTTGGAGATCACCGCTGCCACACGTCTCGGCATTGAGTCAAAGAGACGTTGGATGTGTTCCTGGGGTACAGCAGCCCGAGCAGCTTCCACACGTTGCCAAAGATCATCTGGTGTGGCGGCTGGGGATGTAATCTGGGTCACTCGTTGAGCAACCATGGACCACATGTTTTCTACCGGCGAAAGATCCGGAGAGCGAGCCGGCCAGGGAAGCACTTCAATCTGGTTATTGACGAAGAGTCTTTGGACAATGCGTGCCACGTGTGGTCGCGCATTATCCTGTTGAAATACGGCTGTGGGTGAGCCCTGAAGGTAAGGAAGGACAACTGGCTCCAGCACCTCGGATATGTAGCGCCGGCTATTTAAAGTACCGGCAATGCGTACTAGAGGCGTGCGAGAGTATTATCCAATACCGCCCCATACCATAATACCCGGTGCAAGACCAGTGTGGCGGTGCATAATGCAGCTGTCCAGCATCCTCTCTCCACGGTGTCTCCACACTCGAATCCGACCATCGTGGTGCTGCAGAAAGAAGCGTGCCTCGTCAGTAAAGACAACGTCATTCCATTCTGCCGTCCACATCCGTCTGTCATCACACCATTGGCGACGGAGACGTCTGTGGTTCTGCGTCAATGGTAGACGAAGCAATGGACGTCTTGCGGACAGACCACTCTGCTGTAAACGGCGTCGAATGGTACGCGCAGACACTGGATGATGCGTTACAGACGCAATGTGCTGTGCTATGGTTCGGGATGTCACTGAGCGATCCGTCACTGACATGCGCACAATTTGCCTGTTAGCACGTGCAGTGGTGCACCGAGGTGAATGCGATCGACCACGTCGGTCCGTCGTACCCTCCTGCATCCAACGGTCACATATCCGCATTACAGTTGTTTGGTTTCGTCCAACACGACTAGCGATTTCTCTGTATGATAATCCACAATCTCGGTAAGCCACTATCCTTCCTCTGTCGAACTCGGATACTTGATCAAACGATGTTCGCTGTTGTCTACGAGGCATAACTGATCGTCTTGTGAAACAACCACAAGGTAAACACACGTGCCGAACGTACACTCGTCGAAATCGCCAAGCCTTAAATGGCGCTATGAGGTGGTGCCACAGGCGCGCATGATGTGCATCTGCGCTGAAATTCTAATCAGTTGCATATCTCATCGCTGCAAACCCATGGTGTAAATTTCACTTGATTCGGATGCTTCCTTCAGGGTGTTGCATTTACGGTGGCCAGCAGTGTAATTAAACCTAACTAACCTAAGGACATCACACACATCCATGCCCGAGGCAGGATTCGAACCTGCGACCGTAGCGGTCACGCGGTTCCAGACTGAAGCGCCTTTAACCGCGCGGCCACACCGGCCGGCTAGTTACATATATTCTGGTGGATGGTGTTTGGTCTTGCCATGGTGCCTGTACTCTTGCAGGGTACTTTATGGAGTATAGGGGCCATGCAAGACGAAGCATCGTCCACTGGAACATATGTAAATGTATACTACTGTATCACTCTACGTCTAAATAAATGCGGACATAATAGCGTGTATTTTACCATCAAAACATCATGAAAGTGGCACTAAATATACAAATATTCTACTGCAGTGCTGGACCTGACGACATGCTGCTGCTGGCAACACTTGCCTAACTAGGAACATTAGACACCTGAAGATTGGCCTGGATACTCGAAACAGGTTGTAGCTCTAAGAAAAGAGAAAAAAAAGGCATTTTAAAATTATCTCACTCTTGCACCTGACTTGACCGCGATTAGTTTTATGTGGCCGTTCCACTTTAAATCGTTCTATGTGAATACTCATAGATATTTGATGGATATGACTGCTTCCAATAATTCTTCTACAATTTCGTAATCATCCAGTGATGGATCTTTCTGCCTATGTATTCTCAACACGTTACATTTCTTTATGTTGAGGGACAATTGCCCGTTCTGGCACATGGTTCGACCCTTTTCAACTTTTCCCGCACTTCACAAAAGTTATATAGCGTTAGCGAAAAGCTCATGCAAATTCCGACGTTATCCAATAGCTCATTAATATACACTGAAGAGTCAAAGAAACTGGTACACCTGCGGTGGTGGTGCTTAGTGTTTAACGTCCCGTCGACAACGAGGTCATTAGAGACGGAGCGCAAGCTCGGGTTAGGGAAGGATTGGGAAGGAAATCGGCCGTGCCCTTTCAAAGGAACCACCCCGGCATTTGCCTGAAACGATTTAGCGAAATCAGGGAAAACCTAAATCAGAATGGCTGGAGACGGGATTGAACCGTCATCCTCCCGAATGCGAGTCCAGTGTGCTAACCACTGCGCCACCTCGCTCGGTCTGGTACACCTGCCTTATATCTTGCAGCCTCCCGCGAGCACGCAGAAGTGCCGCAACACGACGTGGCATGGATTCGACTAATGTCTAAGTAGTGCTGGAGGGAGTTGACACCATGGATCCTGCAGGGCTGTCCATAAATACGTAAGAGTAAGAGGGGGTGGAGATCTCATGTCAATAGCACATTGCGAGGCATACCAGATATGCGCAATAATGTTCATATTCAAAATTTCAAATCTTATGGGACGTAACTGCCAAGGTCATCTGTCCCTAAGCTTACTCACTACTTAACCTAAATTATCCTGAGGACAAACACACACACCGATGCCCGAGGGAGGACTCGAACCTCCGCCGGCACGAGCAGCACAGTCCATGACTGCAGCGCCTAGACCGCTCGGATAATCCCGCGCAGCTAATGTTAATGTCTGAGGAGTTTGGTGGCCAGCGGAAATGTTTAAACCCAGAAGAATGTACATGTACATGTACATGTAGATCAATTATGGGACATTAAACAAGCAAATATTATTGGTACTTAGAGATTATGCAATTTTAATAAATGCAACAGCGCTCCATTAATTTACGGCGAAAAGTGGGATTATAATATTAACTCAAGTTCACGACTCAAAATTTAGTAATAATGAATTTTTATGTTTCTAAAGCTGTTGTCGAGTGCAACGAGTGCAGGCTCTTACAGTTCTAATTGAAGCCCGTTGAACCGGAGCTGCTTCTACTTCGCAGTGAAATGAAGATCATTGCGTGGCTCTTCCCCCATCCAATTAAGCTCATCATTCCTTCCCCGCACTTTTAGCAGATTAATTAACGCAGTCGCAACTCCGGCTTTGTACTAGTAGGCAGTCTACGTACCCACTAGTCCCAGACATCTGGATACTTCAACTGCTGGATAACAGCAGACAAATTTGATTCGACAGTATGACGTGTTTCGCAGAATACATGCTGACAAATTAAATCTGAGATTGTCGAACTGGAGCATGCAATCCATTTGAATACATTTTCTTGTGCACAAATGTCCTGACTGTCTTTGGTGTATTTATGGTCGTTCAAGTATAATGAATGATCATCAGAAACAGTGTCTTGTTAAGAAAGCAACACGTCAAGTCGTCGTCGTGGTTACTCCCATTCTAAATATCAAATCCATATGGGTCACTTTCACTTCCGTACACTGCTTCTATTGATGGTCACTAAACTGGAAGGCGTTTAACTATTAAATCCATCAAGTGTGATCGGAACACTTCTTAACATCAGAGGGTATGCATAGAAATGTCCAAGAGAAATTTTACAGCTATAATGCTGAAAGCTTTTAAAATACAGTGTAATATCTTGCATGTACATTGTGTTTTACTATCCAAGTGTGTTCATCAAGTTCTATATTGAATATACACTTGAGATGACGAAAGTCATGGGATAGCTATATACACATATACAGATGACAGTAGTACATCTACATCTACATTTATACTCCGCAAGCCACCCAACGGTGTGTGGTGGAGGGTACTTTACGTGCCACTGTCATTACCTCTCTTTCCCCTTCCAGTCGCGTATGGTTCGCGGGAAGAACGACTGCCGGAAAGCCTCCGTGCTCGCTCGAATCTCTCTAATTTTACATTCGTGATCTCCTCGGGAGGTATAAGTAGAGAGAAGCAATATATTCGATACCTCATCCAGAAACGCACCCTCTCGAAACCTGGACAGCAAGCTACACCGCGATGCAGAGCGCCTCTCTTGCAGAATCTGCCACTAGAGTTTGCTAAACATCTCCGTAACGCTATCACGCTTACCAAATAACCCTGTGACGAAACGCGCCGCTCTTCTTTGGATCTTCTCTATCTCCTCTGTCAACCCGACCTGGTACGGACCCCACATTGATGAGCAATACTAGAGTATAGGTCGAACGAGTGTTTTGTAAGCCACCTCCTTTGTTGAATGACTACATTTTCTAAGGACTCTCCTAATGAGTCTCAACCTGGCACCCGCCATACCAACAATTAATTTTATATGATCATTCCACTTCTAATCGTTCCGTACGCATACTTCCAGATATTTTACAGAAGTAACTGCTACCAGTGTTTGTTCCGCTATCATATAACCATACAATAAAGGATCCTTCTTTCTATGTATTCGCAATACATTATATTTGTCTATGTTAAGAGTCAGTTGTCACTCCCTGCACCAACTGCCTATCCGCTTCAGATCTTCCTGCATTTTGCTGCAATTTTCTAATGCTGAAACTTCTCTGTATACTACAGCATCATCCGCGAAAAGCCGCATGGAACTTCCGACACTATCTACTAGGTCTATTACATACATTGTGAAAAGCAATGGTCCCATAACATTGCCCTGTGGCACGCCAGAGGTTACTTTAACGTCTGTAGACGTCTATCCATTGAGAACAACATGCTGTGTTCTGTTTGCTAAAAACTCTTCAATCCAGCCACACAGCTGGTCTGATATTCCGTAGGCTCTTACTTTGTTTATAAGGCGACAGTGCGGAACTGTATATCGAACGCCTTCCGGAAGTCAAGGAAAATGGTATCTACCTGGGAGCCTGTATATTTTCTGGGTCTCATGAACAAATAAAGCGAGTTGGGTCTCATACGATCACTGTTTCCGGAATTCATGTTGATTTCTACAGAGTAGATTCTGGGTTTCCAGAAATGACATGATACGCGAGCAAAAAACATGTTCTAAAATTCTACAACAGATCGATGTCAGAGATATAGGCCTATAGTTTTGCGCATCTGCTCGACGACCCTTCTTGAAAACTGGAACTACCTGTGCTCTTTTCCAATAATTTGGAACCTTACGTTCCTCTAGAGACTTGCGGTACACGGCTGCGAGAAGGGGGCAGGTTATTTCGCGTATTTTGTGTAGAATCGAATTGGTATCCCGTCAGGCCCAGTGGACTTTCTTCTGTTGAGTGATTTCAGTTGCTTTTCTATTCCTTGGACACTTTTTTCGATGTCAGCCATTTTTTCGTTCGTGCGAGGATTAGGGAAGGAGCTGCAGTGCGGTCTTCCTCTGTGAAACAGCTTTGGAAAAAGGTGTTTAGTATTTCAGCTTTACGCGTGTCATCCTCTGTTTCAATGCCATTATCATCCCAGAGTGTCTGGATACGCTGTTTCGATCCACTTACTGATTTAACGTAAGACCAGAACTTCCTAGGATTTTCTGTCAAGTCAGCACATAGAATTTTACTTTAGAATTCACTGAACGCTTCACGCATAGCCCTCCTTACGCTAACTTAGACATCGTTTAGCTTCTGTTTGTCTGAGAGGTTTTATCTGCGTTTAAATTTGCAGTGAAGCTCTCTTTGCTTTCGCAGTAGTTTCCTAACTTTGTTGTTGAACCACGGTGGGTTTTCCCGTCCCTCACAGTTTTACTCGGCACGTACCTGTCTAAAACGCATTTTACGATTGCGCCGCGTGCACAAGGTATGAAAGGGCAGTGCATTAACGAAACTGTCATTTGTACTCGGGTGATTCGTGTGGAAATGTTTCCTACGTGATTATAGCCGCACGACGGAAATTAACAGACTTTGGGGCGAAAAGGTAGTTGGAGCCAGAAGCAGAGGATATTTAATTTCGGAAACCATTAGCGAATTCATCCTTCCGAGATCCACAGTATCAGGAATGTGCCGATAATATCAGATTTCAGCCATTAACTCTCACGGACAAAACGGTGACCGACGTCCTTCACTTAACAACCGAGAGCAGCCGCGTTTGGGTAGAATTGTCAGTGCTAACAGACAAGTAACACTGTGCGAATTAACCACAGGTATCAATATAGGATATATGACGAACGTATCCGTTAGCACAGTGCGGCGAAATCTGGCGTTAATGGGCTGTGGCAGCAGACGACGGACACGAGTGCCTCTATTAACAGTACGACATCGCCTGCAGCGCCTCTCTTGGGCTCGTGACCATATCGGTTGGACCCTAGACGACTGTAAAACTGTGGCCTGGTCAAATGAGTCCTGATTTCAGCTGGTGAGAACTGATGGTAGAGTTTGAATGTGGTGCAGACCCGAAGACGCCATGGAGGTGGTGGTTGCTCCATAACGGTGTGGACTGTATTTACATGGAACGGGCTGGGTCCTCTGGTCAAACTGAACTGATCATGGACTGTTCGGTTTCTTGTTCCCAAACAACGATGGAATTTTTCTGGATCACAATGCGCCGTGTCATTGGGCCACAATTGTTAGCGGCTGCTTTGAAGAACTCTCTGGACAGTTCGAGCAACTGATCTGGCTACCCAGGTCGCCCGACATGAATCCCTTTGAACATTTATAAGACACAATCGAGAGGTCAATTCGTGCACAAAATTCTGCACTGGCAACACTTCCGCAATTGCGGATGGCTATAGAGGCAGCAGGATACAATATTTCTGCAGGGGACTTGCAACGACTTGTTGAGTCCATGATATGTGAAGCTGCTTTGCTATGCCAGATAAAAAGACGACCGACACGATATTAGGAGAAATCCCACGACTTTTGTCACCTCGGTGTATACTACCTGACAAAAAAGTAAAATATTCTGAAGACATGGTCGGACGTCTATGCAACGTCTTACAAGTACACAGCAGCACGTTTGTAAATGATGAGACCTATAGAACAACTACCACGGTGCATTAATGATGTTCATATTCTGGATTGTTATCAGGTTTGGTAGGGTTATGCCCCTTATTCGTGTGAGGCAGCTTTACCTGCTGCTGACAGCCTTTGAAAGGGGATTCATTGTGGGTCTCTATTTGGAGGACTTGTTGAATAGTGCGATATCTAGATTCGTGGGGCATTCGGATGTAACGGTGGTTTGATGTTGGGCTTATGGAAGTGTGAGGGCATGCATACTCGTTGTCATGTCTCTGATGGACCACGGCTGACCGCCACAATTGAGGATGGTCATATTGTGCACCAAGAACATCGTAGCTATTCACATCTGCGTCTCCTGACTGTTAACAAGTAAGGGACTGTATGCAATATTCTGTGTCATCCCACAGCATTGGTCACAGATTAGCTGCATCCAGATAGGGAATTACTGTCCCATGAGCATGTACTTAAATACCAAAGGCAGGTCTGAAATGGTATCATGACCAGCAAACATAAACTGCTGCAAATGGCGTTACATTGTATTCAGCAATGTATTGAAGTTTTGCACTATCCCTGCACTGTCCCTATCCATTGGCGAGTGTGGCAGCGGCCAGGGTAGTGGTCAGATTCTTCTAATGTTTGAAAGAGACACACCATTGTTACTCCTGGCGTCATGGTATGGGGAGCCATCGGATACAACTTGAGGTCATGACAGATAATGATTGATGGAACACTGACGGCACAACTGAATGTCATGAACATTCTGCATCCTCATGTGGTATCTCTCATGTGACAGTATTGTGGTACAATTTTTCAACTGGACATTGCTTGTACAAACAAGGCACGTATCTCTATGAACTGTCTTCATGGTGGTGAGGTACTTCCAAGGCTAACAAGCTCGCCATATTGAGAGATTGCAGGGGACTCTCACTACTGATTTGGTGTAGAGAATACGATCTAAGAAGATTTGACTTCATACATTGTGATGAAATGGTGGGGACCAGTTATGGTCTTGTTTGCGTGCTCTAGGGAAAGACATATAGTAAGCTTTACCTGCGTTAAAAGGAACAGGGTGCCGACTTAAACGACTGTAGTAAAAGCACGGAATTGGTGGGGTGACAAAGCGCGTTTTTCTGGGGAACGATGAAGAGACATTTCTAGACGGCTACATGCAGCGGTCGCATTGTGCAAAACACACTAGCTTTGGTGCCAGACGTCCAGGTATATGGCCTAGAGCCGAAAAGTCGCCGACAGCGCATTGTAGGCCTTGTTATCTAGCAGGTCGCCAAAAGAATGCAGACTGTTTCAAAACGTCTTTTGTCAATGCCAGTTTATGGCCGTTTCCTGCAAACTTTGAAATGGACGCAACAGGGGAGATAATAAGCTGTTTATGGAGGGTGTGCTTCCACTCTTTATTGTGTTAGCAAAAGACTCGGAAAACGTGTGGGAAAGAGGCCGCGAAGCTGAATTTTTTTCCGTTTTCTGCCAATTAACTTTAAGTCTCTGATTCGTCAAATTGGTTTGCAGTGCAAAGACCATTCACCGAGCTTATAATGCCGGGCTCCAGCTCGTGATTGATTGGCTTGTACGAAACTGGGGGAAGTGATAAAAGAGAAATGGGCTTTTGGAACTGAGCTGAGGAGGCAACACACAGAGAAAGGGAGATCGTCACTCTTGAACAGGTACTGGCGCTTCACTAGTAAAGGATTGCAGGTCTCTACCTAAACGGTGAGACTTGTGTCCTTTACTAGGGCGCGAGTTAGAGCCTGTGCCAGTCATCTTCTGAACCATCAGAGGTCCTGCTTATATCATCACGGTCACAACGAGTGACGTGTGGGTGTACTTATTTGTCTTGAGTCGGCCGTCTAAACATTAGACATATTCCGACATGCACAGTCGTGGCACGGAGTCAAATTGGTTTGGCAGACCAGCAAACAGGTCCACCTGCACACTGGAATCAGTCGGAGTTTCAGAGGCTCTTAGGGAAGTACCTGCATTCTCAATTAACCGAACGCGAGACCGAGTACTTGCATTTTTCGGGAACGCGCATTTAATAACAGATTTCCGCCATCCATGACTTCAGTTGCTGAACGCATCGTAGTGTGCCGCCTTGACCAGTAGGATGGTAAAGTATTCGCTGCTACGAAGTAGGGCTATAATATCTACTTCTCAGCACCCTGTTCTTTCAAACCATATTTTTCCTTTTTTTTTGTATGGTAGAATAAAGATGCTTGGTGGTGGCGTAGTTTGATACCATAACCTGGATTCACGTGTATGAAGTGAGATAGAGCGAGTAGTGTTCTGGTTAGTGTCGTGTGTCGATCCCCAGCAGATCACTTCGTCCACCATAGATCCCATTTTAGTAAGGCTTTTGTTAAATAAGTATTTTTTGTATGATGTTCCTTTAATAATTTTTTGGCTTGTCTTGTTTAATATCAATAAATCGATTGTGAATTAGACTACAACTTCTCCCTGACTTCTGATTAACAGATCCTTCGCCTTTTTATGGCTAAGGAGTAGCTTTTTCATTTGGTGTCCACTGCGTTGATCTTTTACTTCATTAAATCTTCTTTCAATATCTATCCTGGATAGGACATGTGTTGGACCAGGGTTTAAACGAATTGTAAGCCTAACAGGCGTCACAAAGTTATGATGCCTTCGAAAATAATGAATCAGTAAACGTATGAGTACTAAATGAGACATGACTTACAATCACTTTTATTTATTCAGAGAAAATTATTCAGATAACAACTGATATAGCTACAGTGGCAACATTAATATGGTAAGACTCTGGCATATCTAACACAGGGGTCAGGGGAATGATGCTAATAAATCATGAAAGTGAATTAATTGTAATTATGAAGTGCCCAGTGGTCGCATGATTTTGACTGAAAACATATTGTGCAACAGAAGGGAATACGTCTTACCTGTGGTTGGAGTTGAGAGCAGATAGTGGATTGATTCGAAATACAAATGTTCAGAGCAGAACTTGAAGTGATCGAGATGTTATAAAATACGGCTCAGTCTCACCAGGTTGTTGTAAGTGGAGGCTAAAGTGGCTGCAAAATCATTTGTTAATGGGAAAATAAACCAATGGCGAAGTGCAACTCAGCCTGGAATTTCTTTAGGTCCCTCGATCCATCAGCTCTGGTGGCAATACTCTGTGACGACCAAGTGGAATATCAAGGCTCGAATGAAGGAAACTTTGCATTGCCATGTTTTGCATTTCTTAACTAAAATTGGCTGAGCTCTGGATCTTCTGGATTCCAACCAATAAAAAAGCCCCTTAGAACACAATGGTGCCCTCCTTGTTCTCTTCTTTTGGTTAACCAATAACGTTTGTCCTGTCGTCTTACAAAGAAAAAAGTCGCTTCACTCTGTCTCTGTCTCTTTCCGTGTCCAATGAGGCGGTCTTTGTCTGCACAGCCGTACTGCTCCTTCTAAACTGTAGTTTAGTTCAGTGAGCCAGTTCTTGCGATTCTGACACTGTATAAAGGTTTTTTTTTTTTTTTTTTTTTTTTTTTTTTTTGTGGAATGAACATGTACAGGCAGAAAACTGCTGGTATTCATTCCATTTTCGAGCTGTTTATCTGTAGCATCCGGTGCTGTCTAGAGAATACACTTCCTGCTTTTATGCACAGTACTGTATTTTGTTAAAACATTTCTCTCTTTCCAGTATATAAACTTATGGTGGCTTAAACTTGCACCACGGGAGATCCTATCCGTGTGTGCCCACAAAGCTTTATACACCCCAGGGTGGCGTCACAAAGAACTGCCTGATAATGGGCTAATGGTCCTTGCCTGTCCCTCGAGACGCCTTTTGCAAAATGACCCTAAGGGTGGTGGCCAACTCTTACTGACTCTGGCAGTCCACGTTCTTTTTGCACCGTTCAGAATGCTTACAACATTCTCTCACATCTACGAGGTATGCAAATCCAAAGCGAGGGTAAAAGAAGAATAAGGCTAGATTAGGCAGGTACCGACAATAACTGTTGCTGCTGTTTATCATATTCCTTGTTGTCAATTCAGTATTCCAATAAAACAGGTTTTGTCGTTATGAATTTGCATACGTTACGTAATTGTTTCCGAAAAATGGTCGCACAGAACCAGTCTGGATATAAAGACCATCCCAGTGGCAGTAACCAGGATTCCAAGGGCCAGTTACAACAGCTGTGGACCAGTTTGCCTTAGGAAATATGACACTTCCCAGTCGAATCAATCCATGCATCCAGAGAGGATGCAACGTCACATTGATAAAGTGACCTCTTACTGCTAAGTTCTTTGAAATTTTTACTCGGTTTTGTAATCACTGAAAGGACATCACACACTCTCTCAACCTGTGAATTTTCATTTCGTTTCCTCCTCTCCTTCTGTCCGCAGCTCGTGGTCTCGCGGTCGCCTTCTCGCTTCCCGAGCGCAGGGTCCCGGGTTCGATTCCTGGCGAGGTCAGGGATTTTCCCCTGCCTCGAGATGATTGGGTGTTTGTGTTGTCCTTATCATTCATGCAAGTGGCAAGATTGGGATTTTGTACGGGCGCTGATAACCGCGCAGTTGAGTGCCCCAGAATTCAAACATCATCATCATCATCATCATCATCATCATCCTCTTCTGGATGCTTCACATTTTTGTCGGGATGTGTAAATAAGAAGTACGTACAGAAGTAAATATCGTTATCCCATTATAGGCTAAGGCCACTTCGTTATTCATATTCGGCGTGATATGTGACAATTATTTCAGATTGCCTAGCTCCTTCAAAAATAACTTCATAGCTTATACTGTTCATACATTTACGTATTTATTTGTTTCAAGAAATTTGTGCTTAGATGGTTAGCATACAATAACGAAACACACTCCATAACTAAGAAACGTACCTACCAGATTAAGTTTGCAAGGCCATGTTGTTCAGAGGATATCGTGCCATTTCTTATGCATTAGGACATTTCTCGCATCTCAAACGCCAAACTAGTGTTTAGTGACATAGATAGGAACTGCAACAGCTATGCTCATGGTATTTGCTACTACGTTCAATGGAACACTTCATCGAGTACAATGGATCCATATTTGAGCTATCGCTTGCTACTAGGACTTTGACAGTTTGTGATTTTGGCATTGTACTGCATGTTTTAAATGTGCTATACGGCCTCAGCGACACATATAATCTTCTTGTTGACTGTTTCTGACAGTATTATTATGTCGATAGGCTGTACGTAATAATGACCAAGCCGTATATAACGCTCCTGCTCTCACAAAAATGTGAGTAATAGATCTATGTAGGAAATATGCGGCAGTCCAAAGTTGAACTTAAAATCTAAGCTCGTGATGTGTATTATTGAACGGCAACACTTTCAGTGAAGTTCAAGGAAATTTCGATTTTGTTGGTGCTTTGGCAGAGATCTTTTATTTTTATTTGCTAAATACACAAAAGAACAAAGTACTTGTGACTATCCACTATAATTAAGAGAAATCTACATAATTTTGCTTCAGTCTCTTACCATCAAGATGAAAATTAGAGCGACTGTCGAAATTTCATGACAATCGTCAAGCATTAAACGCGAGGGGTAATATAGACCATTGGATTCTAGTTTTTAGAAACAGTTGGCCAAAGCGTTGACTGTGATCTCAAAGATACCTTAAAATGAGGGGTAGCAAACAGGAAGCGGTAAATCCCATGAGGCAGCAGGTAAGGTGTGACTTATGTTACGTCACAGTAACTTCCAAATTATTCGCTTTTGATAGCAAATAGGTCACTTTATTCTGATCGGCAATTTAAGGTCTGTTATTTATATGTAGTCGTGATGCAAAAAATACTTGCAGACTTTTTAATGCGTGCCGGTACTTGATCTATACTCGAAAATAAGACTCACCTCACATCCCTGTACTACATCATTTGTTATCATGAGGGAAGATTGACTCAAGTGAGTAATCACATCAAATCTTCTTCTTTATCGTTTGCTCGATACCTATTGTTGCTGAGCCGTTGTTTTACGTAAGAATCATATTCAAAGAAAATTCCCTCGTTATCCAGATGAATATCTATGTAAATATTGTGTTAAGTGCTTGCCGTGAAAGTGTAATAATTAATTGCGGAAGCTTTTCGTTTGGTTCATGATAATTTAAAACGCAATTTTTCTTATAATTATCATTTTATGATGACTTTTATTAGAATGTGCAGTCATTCATTTCCACGAGGTCCAATAGCATTTCCAAGTACAGTTCTTCCGAAAGGAAACTTAAATGATAGTCATGGCTTTTTATTACCAGATTCTGAATTTAAAGTCAGTTTCACTACAAAAGTTATGGTGGGATTAGGGATAGGCGATACTCGGTTGGAGACCACACCATAGTCTAGACGAGGAAAGTGTAGGAGGGTTCAAATGGTTCAAATGGCTCTGAGCACTATGCGAATTAACTTCTGAGGTCATCAGTCGCCTAGAACATAGAACTAATTAAACCTAACTAACCTAAGGACATCACACACATCCATGCCCGAGGCAGGATTCGTACCTGCGACTGTAGCGGTCGCTCGGCTCCAGACTGTAGCGCCTAGAACCGCACGGCCACTCCGGCCGGCAGTGTAGGAGGGAAGGGAAGGATGAGAGCTATTGTGGGGGAGGAAAGATTGTGGTTTAGGTCTGGTAGGAATGGTAAATATCAGAGAGAATTTTGTTGTCTGAGTTCGGGAGCCCGTTAAACGTACGTAGGGAAAGGATGTGGAGTGAACGTAGGTGTAGTTTTGGTATGATATAAGTGCGGAATCATACTAAGCTTTGAAATACGAAGGGAAACAATGAGTTATTGGGGTTGAGTCCACGGCATGTAATGTATAGACAGAGGTGTTCAATATGCATGAGGAGGGCTGAGGAAAGTGATGGGCTTGTATATTCTCACAGGGGAGGGTAAATGGATGCAGAATTCAAGATGGAGTGGGTGGTGTTGAAGGATTTGGAAGAAATGACAGAATTTTTATGCAAAGAGTAAGTAGGCTGCAATGGTAGAGCGGAAAAATGGAGAGATCAATGTTTGGTAGTTGTAGCGGCAGGACAAAAATCTCCATATTCTTATTAAAATGCCTGTTAGTAAATCGAAATCACAGGCCTTTCTGAATTCCTGAAAGACATGTATTTTTGTACCGTGCCGATTTGTACTCATAGCGAAAATGTAATGCTTATATATTTACGTCCATATGCTTGAAAACCACCGTGGAGTGCTTGGCAGAGGGTACTTCCCATTGTACCACGTTTGGGGGTTTATTCCCTTTCCAACCAAGTATGGACCAACAAGAATTGAAACGTCCCCTTTGAACAATTATACATGACTGTGCTTAAACTGACACACAATATTTTGTTAGCGCAACGCAATCTGACTTTCAAAATTCCCTACAAAAGAATGGCCCTGACTAACATTAAACTATACCTTTCACAAATCACTTACCTCACAAAAATTTCGCTGCTCAAGCTACTGCAATACAGCGAGCGCCACTACTGCCAGCTAAATAAAAGATTCAAACTATGGAAGGCACTAACTACTGATAGGGATAGTTAGCAAATGAAAGATATTAATAGAGAACAAACAATGTATTTACCTTGATATCATCATATATAAATATAGCAGTTCATGACAAATTTCAAAACTCCGCCATCTCTCTCTCCACATCCACCACTGCTGGCGGCTCACCTCCAACTGCCCAACGCTACGCGCTGTTAACATCCAGCTGCCCCTCTACAATGGCAGACAACAATGCAAACTAGCCACAGACTGCACACAGCACAGCCAGTGATTTCATTTTCATACAGAGAGCGCTACGTGGCGGCGGCGTTACCAATATAAGAACCTAAACAGCCTACTTACATAAAGAAAACATAAACAGCCTACTTACAGAATGTTCCAATTCTCTCTGCGCGCCGTAACTAGTTCCATCTGGTCTCCTGGACCCTAAAGCAGCGATACGTAACAGACAATAGTATATTCCTGGATTCTTCGCTTATATTGATCCTGAAATTTTGTACAGGAGCCCCTACTAGTTCTATATTGTATGAGTCTAACACACGTGGGCAATATTCTAAGATGGATCGAAGGAGTATTTTGTAAGCAATCTCCTTCGTAAACGCAGTGTATTTCCCACCATCCTACAAAAACAACTGAAGTCAGTCACTTGCTTCATCTACACTTGAGCCTACGAAATCTGAGCCGTGGCGGCTGGCGCTAGGGTGTTCGACTTGCATAGCTGATATCGATATTCGGCTGTCCTGATATCTTTGGCTGCTCCCACGGCGGGTTTTCCGGGTGAACGTGTAACGAGTGAGTCTCCGGTCGGCGTTCAACGAGCCAACTTATGTTGAAAACAAGCCCGCGTCCCTAACCGTGGTGCATGGGACTCGCCGTGCTCGCCGCCCTTGTCGTTTGGCGCGCACCGGATGTACGGTGCCGACCATTTGACGCCTTGACGTGCAAAATTGTGGTGGGTTCATCGTCTCACGCTGAACAACTTCCGAGCTCGTAATTTGCAAGCTACAAGTTACGTATGACTTTTATTCTGTGTTTAACTAAGAAGATTGTTGACACTTATTGTGGCATGGGTAGTTGCCGGAGATGGTTCTGAACTTGGTTCAACAGTAGCTATTTTAAGGAGGCTGATGTTCCTGATTTCGTTTATCATCATCTGTGGAGTTTGTGTTTTAAGTGGTTTTCATGCAAATTTTGTTTTAGGACATATTGTCCGCTTTGGGACTGGCAGCAGTTGTTTACGTGCCCAGCAGACGTGGAGTTAATGGTGTAATCCTTTGTCACGGCAGCATTTGGTATGTTTATTTAATGCTGAAAGTGCCTTAAGGCAACTGGAAGTGATCTCTAAGTTTCCTGCCAATTTACTGGGAGACTCGTCGTGTTAGAGTATTGCTCCTTAAGAATTTGGTGGCGTGCTTATTATAGATTCGAGTGTGGCGGTGATTTGACCTTGTTTTCATTGCAATCTATTTGTGCTGCAAGGCCATTTGTTAAGACTGCTAGTTCCCTGGCGTCGACGCGGTTATGGATTCTTGTCAGGACCGCACATTGTGGGGCCGGTCGGATTATATTAAATATATACCGCCTGCTATGTGACCCTGTGCGCAAGCCGTGGGGAGTGAACGCTCTTATTGCCTGCCCGACGTAGCGTTATTGCTTCCTAACACTGCTATGGGCCTTAACGCTGTTCTCTAAAGTTAAGTGCTATTTGGGAATCACCTTGTTAATATTAGCGTTGAAACGTCCCCTTAGAAAAATTATACATGACTGTGTTTAAACTGACACACAATATTTTTAGCGCAACGCAATCTGACTTTGAAAAATCCCTACAAAAGAATGGCCCTGACTAACATTAACCTATACGTTTCACAAATCACTTACCTCACAAAAATCTTGGTTACTCGAACTACTGCAATACAGCGAGCGCCACTACTGCCAGCTAAATAAAAGATTCAAACTATGGAAGGCACTAACTACTGATAGGCATAGTTAGCAAATGAAAGATTTTAATAGAGAACAAACAATGTATTTACCTTAATAGTCATCAAAAGTCACAATATACATAGCAGTTCATGACATCCAGTCTTACAAATTTCAAAACTCCGCCATTTCTCTCCCCACATCCACCACTGCTGGCGGCTCACCTCCAACTGCGCAATGCTACGCGCTGTTCACATCCAGCTGCCGCTGCACAACACTACAATGGCAGACAACAATGCAAACTAGCCACAGCCTGCACACAGCACAGCCAGTGATTTTCATACAGAGCGCTACGTAACGTTACCAAGAAGAAAACATAAACAGCCAACTTACGCAGCCCACATGCTCCCCACAAAAAATTTTACAAATTGTTTTTGTTCCCATATTGTCTGTTTCTATGGTAATCTCTGTCATATTCATTACTACGGAAATGCGATCTTTCTCTGTAACTATTATTACTCTGTCAACGGTTGTCATAAGGGTGGTGTCTGTTCTGGTCACGATTTACGTTGTAAGAATAGCCTTGTTGTGTATTACTTCTGTCATCGCGGAATTGTGACAGATGTGGCCTGTAATTGTTGTGCTCCTGTTTTCGCGTTACGCGATTGTCAGTGTCAATTTCCAGTTCTTGTAAGAGTCCCTGAAAAGCTTCAATGTCGTCTTTGCAACGTCCTGCTAAAATAATATGTCGTAAATGTTCAGGAAATTTGGTTAAGCAAATGCGGATGAGTTCTGAAGGGCTGTATGGGTTTGAAAGATATTGATTCTTATGCAACATGTCTTAAAAATATTTCACAAGACTGGAAAATTCTGATTGTTCGAAATGTCTCATCATTATGATGCTATGTTTTACTCGGTCTTGTGTAGCTTGAGACCAATATGCTGAGAGGAAGGCATGGTAAAATTCTCCTTCACTGTGACAATCGTGAATGACCGATCGCATTCTTACAGCTGGTTCATTCTCTAAATAGCCACACATAAATTCTAATCTGTGCTCTAATGACCAGTTGGGAGGAAAACAATGAGAGAATTGATGGAGCCACGCTTGTGGATGAATGTCGTTGCCAGAATTCTTAAATGTTTTAAATTTACGTGTAGTAATGAACAGCTTATAGTCAAAATCATCATATCGGCGAGTCGCATATCGGTCATTGTTACGTCGTTTCGGCGTTCCATTTCAAAATTCGGTGCACCTTGTCAGTTTCTTTCATAATTTCCGAAATGCGCTGTGTTATTATATTGTGGCTGTTCCGTATTTCTACGTCCCTCTTCCCATATTGGGGCGCGAGTGTCCTCTGAAATACGTAATTCCTGTATTACCTGTGTCAGCTGATCTTGTACTTCCCGGATTTCTCTTTGGTGTTGCGTATTAATTTGATTCTGATTTTGTTTGAATTTCCAGATTTGTTCGCACTCTTCTGTGTCATTAAATACTACCAGTTTTGTGTCATTCAGATAATCATCTACCTTTGTAGATAAGTTAGTGAACTGATCCGAAAGTTCGGCTACTTTCTCCGGTAGTGAATACATTTCCTCAGTGTGTTTCTCTGAACCAAGTTTCAGAGTCTCCATTTGTGTTGAAATTGAAACTACTGTGTCCTTTAAGTTTTCCTGAGTTTGCAAGTTGCGTAACCGAATCGGTAGATGCAACTGAGTCAATTTTAGCTTGCAAGGTGTCGTGATTTTCATGAACAATAGTTTGCAGTTCTTTTATGGCTGCTTCGTGATTCTGTAATGCATTTTCATGCCGTGAAAAAATAGGTTGAAAATGCTCACAAATTTGTGTTTTTACGTCATTACAGACTTTTTGACATTTCGATTCAATGTTATGTAACTCAGTAGTTAAATCTTCACGTGTTTGTTCAAGCGTGGTGTCTAACTTCCGAAGATTTTGTTCCATTGTGTCTAACTGTTGCTGTGTTTCTCTCTGGTGTTGTTCCATTGTGTCTAACTTTTGAAGATTTTGTTCCATTGTGTCTAACTTGTGAAGACTTTGTTCCATTGTGTCTGGCTTTTGAAGCTTTTGTCCCATTTATTGCATTAATTGTAATAACAATGCACTGGTGTCTGAAACATGTTCCTCAGAGCTATTCGGCAATGCATTTGAACCGGCAATATTCGCATTTTGAAAAGCAGAAAATGTGTCTTGACTTATTTGAGAAAACGGCGAGGACGCAAAACCTGAATCTACAGTATGTGCAAGATTGTGTCCTGTCATTTCGGATTCCTGAGGCAAGCTATTGCCGATCAATCGATCGATAATGCTTCCCTGTTCACTAATTGTTTCACTGCCTACACCATTATTTGCAGCCCGCTCCATTTCCCTATGTACAATTACCAAATTACTAATTTGAACATTAGTTAATTCATTACACGGTGGCGTTAACACACTGCTTTCGTCTCCACTGTCATTTCTCAGTTTACTTTGGAGCCTAGTATTACGTTTTTCACACGCCATTATTGTCACAATATTTCACACGACAACACAGAAAAACACAATTTGAAGAGCAAAACAAGAAAACACATTAACATAACATTGAAAATAATATCTCGTTAATTGCAAGCGCAGCTGCGAAATACTTGGTTCAAATCTACATGCATGCCACAACTGTTTTACTGTACAAGAATGAAAAACTACAACTACAAAGGAAATTCTCTCTACAATTACGCGCTAGCAATAAACAAAGGCTGCACTAATTACACAAACTACAAGAACAAAATCAGAAGATTCCAGTGAGGTATCCTCGGCTAAGGGTCGACATATGAAACGTCGCCTTAAAAAAATTATACATGGCTGTGTTTAAACTGACACAAAATATTTTTAGCGCAACGCAATCTGACTTTGGAAAATCCCTACAAAAGAAGAACCCTGACTAACATTAACCTATACGTTTCACAAATCACTTACCTCACAAAAATCTTGGTTACTCGAACTACTGCAATACAGCGAGCGCCACTACTGCCAGCTAAATAAAAGATTCAAACTACGGAAGGCACTAACTACTGATAGGCATAGTTAGCAAATGAAAGATTTTAATAGAGAACAAACAATGTATTTGCCTTAATAGTCATCAAAAGTCATAATATACATAGCAGTTCATGACATCCAGTCTTACAAATTTCAAAACTCCGTCATTTCTCTCCCTACATCCACCACTGCTGGCGGCTCACCTCCAACTGCGCAACGCTACGCGCTGTTCACATCCAGCTGCCGCTGCACAACACTACAATGGCAGACAACAATGCAAACTAGCCACAGCCTGCACACAGCACAGCCAGTGATTTTCATACATAGCGCTACGTAACGTTGCCAATAAGAAAACATAAACAGCCTACTTACAGCGTTTCTGTAGGTCATTTTATTGGTTGAGTTATTAACAGCCCTTCATATTTAACACTTACGTTATACATTTGCGTATTTTTAATGAAAGTGCAACTTGTTATTATTCCTGTGTGCAAGTTTTGCGACCTTGGTTGGCCCACTTTGTATTTTTAGTAAAGCATGTTTCATTGTGGATATTTATGTGGGCAGTTCACTTTTAAGATCTCTTTCTTGTTTATGAAGTTGTGGTATTATGTAGCTGTGTAACTTTGGTTGGAAGTGTATAGTGTTATTAATCTCTAGAGATATGGTTAAACAAGAACGAATGTTTGTGATTGATTATTCACCTTGCCTACTATCAATGATTTTGGTTGCGGACGCAAAATAATGATTCTTATTCGTGTTTATGTAATTCAGTCAAAGTGTAGATTTGTATATTGCATCAGTAAGATGTCCAAATTGAAGTTTTTTTATAAAGTCTGTTTTGAGTCACATTAAAATTGTAAAAGAGTCACAAGCTTGTCCACCACCAGTGATCCCGGACTTCCTATTTCCTTTAAATAACTGTGGAGAGATTGTAATTTTGATTTTCTAAAGAATTTGGTAGTGCCACGGTTCAAAATCATTACATTTTACGTCCCCACAAATTGTTGCATCCAGGTATTTGGATGAATTGATTGATTCCGGTTGTGGCCAAAATTGAAGACATAGATGTTTACGTTTCCTGAAGTGCACAAGTATTCATTACTGATATTTAAAGTAAATTTTCGGTCTTTGCGCTACTTTGAAATCTTATCCAGAACAGCCGGAAAATTTGTGCAGCTTTTTTTACAGATAGCTCTTCATTACATGTAGCTGCATCATCCATAAAGGGTCTTGAGGCTACTGTTAGTATTCTGTTGTCTGTCAAGTTGTTAATATTGAACGTGAACAGCAAGGGTCCCAACACACGTTCCTGGAGCACGCCTGAAATTGTTTATCGTAGACTCGTCACCCAAGATAACGGTCTGCACGGTCTTTCCAGCTGGTTCTCAACGCCACTGACACTAATAGCTACATCACTGGCTTGTCAATAGTAAGTTGGGGCAAGTTTTTCGTATCTTCCTCAGCAAAAGAACATTTGAAAACGATGTTCACCAATTCTGCTTTTGATTTTATACTCTCACGTTATGTTAGTGTCTCGTCCATGAGTATGTGAACACTAAATTTTGTGGACTTAAAATTTCCGCCTCAGTATTTCACTGATTACCAATAGCCGCCTTAGAAACGAACGTCGAAAGAGGTAACAGGCAGAGATTTTGTTCAGCGATGACTGGTCGTGCCCCCAGCTAGCACTGGGAAGGGGACAAGCGTATCAGAGACCGAAGTGGCGAACCTTAGCGGAAAGGATACCGTTTGCTGGGTCAGTGGAGCTTGTGTGCTCTCCGCGGACTTCCCAGCGCTAGTGACGTCACCGTCTTCCCAGGAAGCCTGCCTTAAGTAAACACAGTTGCAGCGGTTGCGAGGGAATTTTTCTGAGCTGTCTTCTTTTCTCAGTCGCGGCACGTGTTTGATACGAATTGCGGGATTCACGCATTTGCTGACAACAGGCTTGGGTGATGTCAGCGCCCACCTCGGAGCTTGCACCATCATCGAAAACAACACAACTTTCTGTAAATCTCATACCACGTCGCAGAAATTTAAGAAACTGCGACCAAAGGTGGAGAAGCCGAAGAAAGGAAAAATTGAAATGGAAAGACCAACTGTTCGTATCCCCAAATTTTTCTGTTTGTAGCAGCTGCAGATGCTTTTCTTCGGAGCTGATCACGGCTATTTCACACTATTTGGTAGCTTATAAAAAGCGTTAGACAATGTAAAATAATGCAAAATGTACGAAATTTTCGGAAAAAATAAGTGTAATCTATAGAGAAAGACTGGTAATATTCAAAATGTATAATACCGAAGAGGGAGTAACAGGACCAAGACAGAAATAAACACTATAATAAAAATGGCATAAACAATTTATGCAGGCTTTCTGCGTTACTGTTGAAACGTAGATTGAAGAAGGATGGAGGAAGGATTGAAAAGATGTTAACTATAAGATTCTCTGATAAAATTACAGAGTAAATAAACTGAAACTGACAAAGAATTATAAGATCTACTGTCCGCCCCGATAGCAGACGGCACAGTAGCTCAGCGTGTTCGGTCAGAGGGTTAGTTGCCCTCTGTAATAAAAAAAAACTGATTTAATCGATCAACGACGAACTTCAATGGGTGTCTTACGACGACCGCCCCGAGCAGATGCAACGAACAAAAGCGAACAAGATGAGATTTAAAAAAAAAAAAAAAAAGCTGAGTGGTCAGCGTGAAGGAGCGCCGTCCTACAGGCCAGGGTTCGATTCCCAACTGGGTCGGGGATTTTCTCCTCTCAGAGACTTGGTGTTGTGCTGTCTTCATCATCATTTCATCCCCATCCGGCGCGCAGGTCGCCCAATGTGGCGTCGAATGTAATAAGACCTGCACCAAGGCGGCCGAACCAGCCCCGCAAGGGGCCTCCCGGGCAATGACGCCAAACGCTCATTTCCATTTTTCATAGGATCTATTGAATAGAATGAATAGTCTAATGAACACAGACTACAAAAAAGAGTAAGTCAGAGAAAGACGAAAGTAATGAGGACTAGCAGAATTGAGATCAGTGATAAGTTGGCCCCATGTAGTAGATGAAGTGAAAGAATTGTTCTAACATGGAAGCAAAATAACGCCTGATGGAGGAAGCAAGGAGGTCTAAAAAGCACACCAGCACAGACAAAGAGGACATTCCTCGTTAAAGCAAGTCTGCCAGTACCAAATGCAGGAACGAATTTCTGAAAGTGTACGTCTGGAGCACAGCACTGCACGAAAGTAAATCATGTGGACTGTGGCAAAAACCGGAGAAGTAGAGAATCGATGTGGTGCTGCAGAAGGATGTAAGAAAATTAAATGGAGTGCTAAGAAATGAAACGAGGAGGTCCTCCGCAGAATCTGTGAGGAAATCAATATAAGAAAACCACTGACTAGAAAAAGGAACAGGATGATAGGACCTGTGTTAATAAAGCGGAGAATAACTTCCGTAGCACGAGAGCGAGCCATTTCAGGAAAAGCTGTACGGGTAGACTGAGCTTTGAGCACACTCTAAGACAAAATAAGATGTGGAACGAAGAAATTATCCAAATGGGATGGAAATCGATAGATGTTACGTACATGCGCAGACAAAGAAACGACTGCAGTTTCGGAAAAATTCAAGAAAAAGAGCTTCACAAACTGAGCATGTCAGTTACAAGTCAGTCCACCTCTGACCTTTATACATGCAGTTATTCGGATTGGCGTTGACTGACATAGTTTTTGGATGATCCCTGAGGCATATCGTGCCGATTTCGGTCCGATTGCCGTTAAATCATCAAAATGTCGAACTGGTTGGACGACCCTGCCCATAGTGCTCCAAACGATCTCAATTGGGAAGAGATCCGGCGACCTTGCTGGCCAAGGAAGGGTTTGGCAAGCACGAAGACAAGCTGCAGAAACTCTCCTCACGTGCAGACTGGTGTTATCTTGCTGAAATGGGACCACAGTATGACTTGCCATGAAGGGCAACAAAATGGGGCGTAAAATATTGTCGACGTGCCGCTGTGCTGTATGGGTGCACCGGATAACAGCCAAGGAGGCTCCCTACGAAAAGAAATGGCGCTCCTAAAACTATCACTCCTGGCTGTCGGGCCGTATGACGGGCGACAATCATGTTGGTCTCTCACTGCTGCCCGGAGCATCCCCAGACGTACTGGGCCTGGTTCTCATTGAACGGAGTAGAGCTGATGAGTCCAGCTTCCAACTGAGCCCCTATGCCCAGCGAAGACGTGTCTGGAGACGTCCCAGAAAGCAATGGGATACCAACTTGACTATGACTCGCCAAGCGCCAGACAACCAGGAGTGATGGGCTAGGATGTCATTTCTTTTCATATCAGAACCCCTTCGGTTATCATCTGTGGTACCTTTACAGCATTGCGGTACGTCGACGAAATTCTACGCCCCATTTTGTAGCCCTTCAGGGCCAGCCATTCTGGGCTTGCATACTCGTATCAGCAAGATAACACCCACCCACAAACAGTGACAGTTTCTACTGCTTGTCTCCGTGATGGCTTTACCCTACCTTGACCAGCAAATTCCCCGGATCTCTCTGTAGCTGAGAACGTTTGGAGCATTATGGGTAGGGCCTTCCAACCAGATCTCGATGTTGACGCTTTCACTCGCCAGTTGGATACAATTTGGCACGATATCCTTGAGAAGAACATCCAAAAGTTCTACCGATCAGTCCCAAGCCGAATAACTGCTTGCATAACGGCCAGGGGTGAACCAACAAGTTACTGACGTGCTCAATTTGTGACGCTCTAAAAATGGTTCAAATGCCTCTAAGCACTATGGGACTTAACATCTGAGGTAAGCAGTCCCCTAGACTTAGAACTACTTAAACCTAACTAACCAAAGGACAACACACGCATCCATGCCCGAGGCAGGATACGAACCTGCGACTGTAGCAGCAGCGCGGTTCCGGACTGAAGCGCCTAGAACCGCTCGGCCACAGCGGCCGACCTGTGACGCTTTTTTTCTTGAATAAATCATCCAGTATTTCTGAAATTGTAAACATATCTTTGTCTATGCATGTACATCACATTCCGTCCCTTGGGATAATTCCTTCTTGGCGCGTCTTTCTTCAGTCTTAGAATGCGTGTCCACCACATAATTAATGACGTCCCATTAGGATAATTCCTTCGTGGTGCGTTTTTTTTATTGTTGGAATGTACGTCCATCAAATAACTGCTGACGTTGGATGTAGGTAGTACCCTCTGATGAAGTTGTCGCAGGAGAGTAAGACGTAACGGGCAGCGTCAAGCAAGTCAGAAGACTAGAGACCAAAAATTGATCAATAACTAAAATAAATAAACAACGACACTGGTGGTGACGGGGTGAATAAGTGTTCAGCTGAAACAGGTACGGTATTACAATAGAAACTCACGAGCTCATATGCGAAGTCAATACCAAGCGTAGAAGGAATGGATGAATGATGGAAGGAATTTATAGTAGAGTTGTATAAGGGAAAGGAACTTGAAGTAACACTGTGAAGAGCAAAGAGAAGGTAAGTGAAAATTAAATGGACGATGAAATAGGACGAGAAGAATTTACCGAATCAGTCGGTGCTTGGGGTATTGGACTAGAAAATGAAACACTAAAAGTTGTATCTGAGTTTCGCCATTTACGAAGCAAAATAACTGACGATAGCAGAAATAGAGAGGATACGGCAAGGTGGAGAAAATCTGGCAATATAAAAAAAAGCGTTTTTGAAAAAGAGGAATTTGTCAACATTGAAATTTCACTTCTGTGATGGGATGTATTTTCTCAAAGTATGTGTTTGGAGTGTAACCTGATACTGAAGCGAAACGTTGCCGATAAATAGTTCAGACAGGAGCGGAAAAGAAGTTTTGAAATGTGGTGCTACTGAGGAATGCAGAAGATTAGGTGGAGAGATCGCGTAACTAATGAGGCATCGGTTGATAAGACATATACTGACGCAGCAAGGAATCAACTTGTTGATGATGGAGGGAAGTGTGGGGCTAAAAATTTGTATAGGGGCACCGAGAGTTAATTACAGTAGGCAAATTCAATGTTGAAATGGTTGTGCAGATATGAAGACGTTTGCACAGCAGACACATGCACGGAGAGCTGCATAAAACCGTCATCGGACTAAAGACCTCAACAACAACGTAAATGTGAAGTTTCTTTCTGCTGGGAAACAATTCTATCTGGTTTTATCTGTGTTCTCTTAAAGTACCGTGAAAAAAAATAAGAGCAACATTTTTCCCCTTTGAACACTCGTCCTATTAGGGGCCAATTTAGATAATACTTTCAGAGTCTTGCAGGAGTAAAAGTAGGAAATCCTGAATTTTTGTTGCGATTTTTGGCTTCAGAACTGATAACATCGTCTCTCATTGAGGGCCATATCGAGTGAGGTTTCCCAAGAGATGAGACATTTTGAAGTTTGCGTTCTATTTATAAAAAAAATAGTACATGACTTCGTGACTCTAAAGCAATATTTGTTCCATCACCGTTCAAGAAGCCTGTGGTGAAGATGCAGAACTGTGCTCCAATAGCACTAGATGGCACCTATAATATCCTGCCACTACGGGGATATACAGGCAAGAAGTGGCTCAAAGTGCGGCCTTTTTATGTTTAATTTGGTTTCAGGCAGAGCTCATTTCACCAGCTACAATTACTAAACGCAATGATACAAACAAGTCACTGGTGTGATTTCATTAGAAAGAATAACACATGTTGTTGTTGTTGTGGTCTTCAGTCCTGAGACTGGTTTGATGCAGCTCTCCATGCTACTCTATCCTGTGCAAGCTTCTTCATCTCCCAGTACCTACCACAACCTACATCCTTCTGAACCTGCTTAGTGTATTCATCTCTTGGTCTCCCTCTATGATTTTTATCCTCCACGCTGCCCTCCAATGCTAAATTGGTGATCCCTTGATGCCTCAGAACATGTCCTACCAACCGATCCCTTCTTCTAGTCAAGTTGTGCCACAAACTTCTCTTCTCCCCAGTCCTATTCAATACTTCCTCATTAGTTCTGTGATCTACCCATCTAATCTTCAGCATTCTTCTGTAGCACCACATTTTAAAAGCTTCTATTCTGTTCTTGTCCAAACTATTTATCGTCCGTGTTTCACTTCCATACATGGCTACACTCCATACAAATACTTTCAGAAATGACTTCATGACACTTAAATCTATACTCGATGTTAACTTCTCTTCTCCAGAAACGCTTTCCTTGCAATTGCCAGTCTACATTTTATATCCTCTCTACTTCGACCATCATCAGTTATTTTGCTCCCCAAATAGCAAAACTCTTTTACTACTTTAAGTGTCTCATTTCCTAATCTAATTCGAGTGAACAAAGTAGATTGTGCAGCTGGTTGCTGATTATGTCAACAAATAGAAATACGGCTGCTGCTGGTGGATAAAATAATAAAGTACGTAAATGTGACTGCTCCATTGAAATAAAAGCCACGAAGTTTTAACATAAAATCCAGTTATAGAAGCACGTAATGAAACACTAGAGATATCCTCAAGATTTTTAAAGTTTGAAGATATCTCTATCCTTTTCACAAAGACGAATGAAATAGCATATAAATTTGGCAATGGTCCTATTTGCCCCACCTTCAGTGCCCGAAAAGTCAGGAGTCGTGGCAACCAAGACACCTGGTAATGGTCGTTGGTCTTCTACCAGAAATAAGTACTTGACACCAGAGGTGGTCAGCAGGCTCATCAAGTTCATTCGTTTCGCTAGACCTCAGCAACTGCTCAGGAGTAGGCAGAGAGCGGCTGGTATGTTGAGTACAGACGCTCACAAACGAGTCGACTCGGTCCTTCTCGTCGTGGAGGGGATACCGACGAAGTATGGTAATCAGCGAGGTGCAATGAAAACGGCATGTGTGACAAATACACACTTAGTGAATACGTTATCGCGTGAACGTAATATTTTGATCTTTGTGTTTTCTTACCCTCTTATTTATAAACATCATAGTATCAGAAATCGACAACACTGTTCATGATTTGACAATATGCATAGAAGTAGATCTCCTGTTTGCCACCATTATATGCAGTTTATGACCTCCTTTCATGACTGTTCGACGAAAGAAATAACATTATTTACGATATTTACATGAAAAATAAAATTTAAAATAAATTGAATCGCTTATTGCTAAAAGGGAATAACTCCTCGAGAACTGAAAACGCAGATTTTGCTGGTTTCGGTTTAGTGAGACTTAGATGCATCGTTTGGAGCGAAACGGAACACCATCACTGCCTTGCCGCTTGTAAAGAGCTAACTGAAATTTTTCATCTGTTCGTAATAGGGGACTATTCCAGGAGTTGTCACGTTTGAGAAATAAAAGTGTGGCGGGCCTGGAAACTTGCCGAATCAGCTGGTGATTTTCATTGTAAATTATGATTAACTACAGCACAGTAACGTTAAGATGAGCAGCTCAGTGTTTGAAGTTTCGGACAATAATGGGAAAAATAACAAGCCAGCGAAAGGAATATCAGCTTGATTACTTGTTAGTATGCTATATTGTTGTATTTCGTGTACCACAAAGACTTCCATTGAATTACAGTAAGGACTGTTTGTACGGTATAAAAAGTGGACAGAATTTCCAATAAGAATGACGTCTGTTGGGCTGTGTCACATGTAGAACCCCCACTTCCATATTTGACAGTGCAAGAAATTTGTTATATCGGGCAGCTGTTAATTTTTAATATTGAGATACAGAAACAGATGAAGGTATAATTTGATATTATCATTTGAGCCGATGTAAGAAAGGTCCTAATGAAATGTGCACGTTTCTATGCTATATGCATCGGGAACTATGTCCTACAAAACATAAGAGAACTTCACTTGTTCGGCACTCCATGGAGAGGCCAAATTTACAATCATATCATAATAAGATTTTTACTGATCGCAACACATAGTGGCGATATGACGAAATATACCACTATTTCCCCATTACTGGGCACTGTTATCCATCACCTGACTGCGACTCTGGTGTTGTGAAAATGAAGTTTTGAGTGCTTATTGCAGATCAGTATATGACTTGTTACTGAATCCAGCCGTCTTGGTCGCTTTACAGTTAACACAGAAAAACAGTTGAAATAGTGTATTTTAGTTCATGGATCCTCCATGCAAATAGGTTCTCAAATTAGATGAAAAGGCATTCGAAAAGGAATTTGCACCCTTCCCCGGCAGTTTCTGTAATATGAGTACGGTTCAGGAAAGAAAGGGCTAGTAATTGATAAGCCCATACCTTTACATAAGTGAAACCCAAGACACATTTTCCCAACAAGAAAATTTTGCTTAAACAGAAGCATGTTATGAGAAAGTTCCCATAAACAAGAAAAAGAAGATACATATCACCCCACTACCTTACAACATTAATTGGTCCTAATATCACAGTCATATTACAATTACTCCAGCTTAATTGCTAACACTAACACTACAGGTATGTTAATTCTAATCGTACTATTATTTCATCACTACAGGCATTTCTATTCGACTATTACTCTGTTGTACGTGTATCTTGGTTGTTAGTTGATTGTGAGTGGCTCTCTTAAGTTGTTATTGTATGATGTATATGCAACTATCTATACCTAACTAGTCTACACTACCTGCAGCGTTACAGGTGTGCTAGTGTTTAACAAACCTATGTTGTTGTTGGCCTTTGACCACCGAGTTTACCACAGTGAGCGTGCCCCTGGCACTGGGCTGGCCGGAGACGTTAATCGCTGCAGTGCTATTCTAAGGGGTTTTCCTTCCGTAGACAGTTTGCTATTTATGTGTTTACCTGTGGTAACATTTATGAAATATATCTTTTGTGTCAGTTCACGTTAATATATATATTCCAATTAAATGGCGATGAATGTTTACTGTTCCTCATGGTGCGAAAGTATTAGCAAAACGAGTAAGTTCTACCAGTTAATAATATTAGGAAAATTGAAACGCTGCTCCGAAGAAGGAATGAAAAGCAGAAGAACTTCCTTCTTAATTTTCTATGAATTGAGAGCTAATAGTGCCCTGTTCTCCAAAACTTACACGTAAAAGAGGGCCTGATGGCCCTAATCGCATCAGGGTAAATAAATAAATAAATGTTCTGAAGTTATCAGCTTCCTTGCATCAGGGCCTTTGTTGCATGTTATACATATAGGTATAGTCAATTTTCAACTACGCTGTCCTGACACATTAACCTGTCAAAAGCCGAATTCCCACCTTTTGCAGCGCGGAAGGTACTTACACGTATGTGGAGCCATGCCGACTTTATTGCCGTGGCCATGTGTGGAAAGCCCTATAGAGGTGGTTTAAGCCTGGTTAGTTTGGTGGTGCTCTTCGAACCACTTCTAGCTGTGTCACACGTTGCTTGTCCTGCTGGTGGAAGCCATCGTGTCAAGGAAAAACGAACTCCATGAAGGAGTGTAAGTGGTCCCCAAGGATAGATGGACACCCTTGTTGATCGACTATACCTTCCAGAATGACGAGATCACCCAAGGAATGCAATGAAAACATACCTCAAACCACAACGCTCCCTCCTTCAGATTAGACCCTTCCAATAATTGTGCAGGGTGTTTGCTCTCAGTGCAATGGAGCATAAAACGTGATTCATCCGGAAAGGCCAACTGTCACCACTCAATGTACATGTAATTGTGGTATTGGAATGTAAATGTTAACCTTCGACGGTAACTGCCATGACTGCTTGAACGAGGCGCCAGCTGCGGAGGCCCATTCGCAGCAAGATTAGCTGAGCAGTTGCTGAGGAGACGCCGTTGGTACCCCTTGGTTCTTGGTTCACTGGGGCGGTCAGATGCTCAGCAGTTGCACGTCTATTCGCCTGTACACGCCCCCGCAGCCATCGTTCACCACTGTCATCTATGGCCCGTTGTCTCGGGGCCGGTTTTGAATAACGCCATTTTGCCGTTCACGGTATTCCTAAACCACAGCGGCACGTGAACAGCTTACAGACTTAGCCGTTTTGGAAATGCTCCCATCTTAGGCCCGAAAACCAACGATCATGCCCTTTTGGACGTCAGATAAATCGCTCCATTTCCTCAGTACGACAAGTCCCTCCCGATATGTTTTATATACCGTCCATTGCTAGCGCGGCCAGCTTCCGTCTATGAGTGGTTATTGTGCATTGAACATGTGAGTGGATCCTCTGTATTGTTATTTTATTTCGTGAACCAATTACTGCTGAAATAATGTAAAGATGGTATACTCTCTGCCAAAAGTCGATTACAGACCGTTTGGTTAGTTAGTCTTTGACGCTCACGAGAAGCTATGTGCATGGCTTCCTGAAACTGGAGCAAATCACTGTGTTATCTGCTAAAGCGAGATATGGGTCAAGCTTTTGAAAGGGTTGTCATATGCTGTCTTGGAGCAAGTGAGACGTATTGTGTTAAATGATGGCGGTAGCTGTGCTTACTACTGGGTGTGAAGGCTCGTGTTATTGAGGTGATTCATTCGTTGCATTGCCTGTTTCAAAGTGATTCCATTAAGTGTTTGTGTGGTACTTATATTTCACAGTCAAATTGTCATTGATTTATGTAGCGAGATTCCTGTGAACACTGCGAGCGGAAACACACTCAGTGTGCCGTTCCTGGATCATTCTCTTACATGGTCAGTAGTCACGTGCCTTGATACGAAACCTGGTACAAAATCTGAAGAGTAGTTCAGTCACTCCCCCATTCTGTTTGGTTTATTAAATGTTTTATGTAATGTATGGCATTTATGTCACATATGCTTGCATATCTGGTTTACTTGCAAACAAAATTTGTTGGTACGTGATGATGTCCTCCCCTGTTTACTATGTTTTGAAGTAATGTACAGTGTAGAACTTGCCCATCTTTTCTCATTTAAACTTCCACGGTCATTGATTTGATACTTAAGTCTGTTTGCATAACTTTGATTCTGTCACCATCACATGACTGTCTATTAAGAAATCCAACTTTATCAGACATAAGTGAAGCATTTGCTCTTTTGTCTGACATTTCATGTCACGGATGGCTTTCCCTTTTCTAAGAATTACACATTCTCGTTCTGCTGCATACATTTACAGCAAACCAAGTAAGTGATGAGCTAATGCTGCTTGGAGAGCCTCTGTACATTAATATTAAAAAGGCGTATTTGTACAGTTCCATTTTTGTTATAATCACACAAACAGAGACAAACATCCCCATTATACCGCAACTGGCTACACATTGGGTTGCTAACATATGTTCACGATTACTGAAGTATTAGAATTCAAATGGTTCAAATGGCTCTGAGCACTATGGGATTTAACTTCTGAGGTCATCATTCCCCTAGAATTTAGAACTACTTAAACCTAACTAACCTAAGGACATCACACACATCCATGCCCGAGGCAGGATTCGAACCTGCGACCGTAGCGGTCGCACGGTTCCAGACTGCAGCGCCTAGAACTGCTCGGCCACTCCGGCTGGCAGTATTGGAATTGATGTTCTTACTAATTGGTGTTCAACCTACTGGTAGTATGCCTGGTACTTTTCTGTTGCAAGATAATCATTGATATGTTTTGCTTAGTTAACTTCCACTTGACTGAATCTGATTGTGTTAATCAACTTACTAGCCTTCTCCCCACAGCTTCGCCTGGTTATATGTTTGACAAGTATCTTGAATACACCTCCTCCTACTAAGTGTCCACTTCTTCCTCTCTCTGTCTGTCCACTTCTTCTGCCCATCTCTATCTGTCTGTCTCCTCCTCCTCACTTTCCCTGTCCCTTCATCTCCACCTCCCCCTGTTTGTCCATTATTTCCAACCCCTCTATCTGAGTAAATCTTCAACTCCCCTGACCCCTCTGACCCTATCCTCCAAGTTACATGTTGGAGACTAGAAAACAGTTTCTTCCTCCTGACATATAGGCTTAACTGCAAAGCAGGCAGATTCAGCATGCCAGTTCTATTCCCACAAAATGTGCCTGTTGTGCACGGCAGCCTATACACCAGAGACTGCAATAAACACGTTTTTGTCTGTATCTCTGCTTCTGCTGGAAGTACGAGGTTGTAAACCCCACAATGCTGCTATGAGACCTGCTGTTTCTGTGCCAAATTTCGTTGGAATCGATCCAAGGGTTTGGGAGGAGATTCAGGATATACACACATACACTCTGCTTCATATGTGTAACAGAAGACCACAGGGGTCATTACTTTATCGACTATAGGACACAGTTAGTTCTGATCAGAGCATATTGGATTTACCTTGCGCTAGAAAACCGATGTTAAAACAAAGCAGAAACTTTACAGTATTAACAGGCACAAGCTGTGGTACAATGTGGAATGGAATTGTTAGGTTAATAAAGGAGCTCACACCATGAAGGAGAATACATGACACAAACAAAAAACGCAAAGGAAATCTCTGTAATTCCACAACTTGGTTTTCATAAAAGGTAAATTTTGAATATTTATTTTAATAGTTTGTACATGGAATATATACACGTTGTTAACAACAGACCATGAACTATACATAGGGAGATAAAGCTTTGAAAAACGCATTTTAGTAAAAAAAATTAGTAGATTTCACATCTGAATGGAGTATGCGTTATGTATAGAATAGAAAGCAGAAAAGGAAAAAAATTATTCATGTTAGGAGTGGCATTACAACAAGTGAAGTTATTCCATCTTGTTAGGTTTTATAGGGATCTACCAGACTTATTTCAAACGTTTGTGTCACTAAGTGGTGCTGCTTTTTGCTTTTCGAAGCCTCTAGCAACCTGTATGTGACGAAAGCGAAACTCAGGGAAGGAAAACAGCTGTCTTCCTTTTTCTTTCAGTCACCACAGCTATGTTACGTCATCATACTATTTTTCTTGTCTCCTAGCCCTGTGCGTTGATTCTGTGTGCCTAATTTGAGTGTGTGGGACGATTTTATTTTCTCATGGGTGAAGGGGGGCAGTTTTACCAACAAGTAGAGACAAGACTTTGTTGACACCAGGTAGCAGTGGTTTCTGGCTTAGCTCTCCCCCCCCCCCCCCCCCCTTTGGTTTCCGGAGCAGACGTTACTGGTTAGTCGAATCACCAAACGCTCTTGTTTGAGGTTTTCGTAAGTCGGATTGTGTCTCTTGTTGGCACTCGGAGATGCAGATGCAGGTATTGGAATGGTCGTGGTATACTTTAATTTTGTTATAGCGAGGTTCCAGTCTTAGAACGTTAGGAGAAATTTTATGTTATTCACTTTGAGCATGTACGCGAGTAGTATGTTTCCATAGATCGTTTGGCTATTAAGAGGTGTGGTAAAACAAAGGAACCACGCTTAGTTAGGTTTTTATCATACTGATTCACTCATTAGGTATGTTAACGGGTTCTTTTTGCACTTAAAACAAAATTTTGGAAGTTTAATTGGGTTTTTCTTTCAACTACTTTTTCGTGTGTTATTGTGATTGGAACGATGTCATTTTGCTTCCGTAGTCTTTCATAAAAGTTCGCACCTTCAGTGCGTGTGTAGAATGTGGGTCATTTTTCATTAAGATGTTGTTCTTGTGGCTAAATAGTCGGGTTTCGTACTTCGTTTGTTCGTCAGCTTCTGCCACTTATTCTCTAAATTATACTAAGGTACTTATTTATACTCACCACTGAATTGTGCTTAATTTAGTTCCTGGAATAAATACCTATTCATGTAATTAAATTTTGTCTGTTTTTTGATTTGCGCTTTAATGTCATTTCGTGATTTTCTTGCATGGCTGTTTTCTGTAGACCCATGTGTTCTTCAATTCACGTTAGATGCTATTGCTTTCAGCATTACCTTGTTCTCTTTCTATTACGTAGAATGACTATCCACGTGTGTGGCTAAATTTTGTCTGTTTTTCTGACCTCCAATTTTACGTCTCTTCATGAGTTCACATACGATTGTTTCTGTCTGCCCACCCAGTAATCAGATTATGCTGTAATCTATTGGTTTCTTTCTTTGATGCTTAATGAGTACCTACGTGTGTGCCGGGATAATATTATTCATTATTTTTCTTAATTAGGTGAATTTTTGTGGATTTTGTACTTGTTCATTGTGATGACTTGCTTTTCTGTCCAGTCTGCAGTAGTTTCAGTAGATAGAGTGGTGCGGTAACTTTGCTCTTGCTAAATCTGTTTTTGCATGAATGATCGTGGATTTGATTCCGTGTTTGTTCATTTTCCTTATGAATCCATGTGTTTCCTACCCTGCACCGATCCCAGGTTCTGGTTGAATTAAACTCGAGTACATTTCCCATAAATGATTGTTGACGGTTAGTCTTATTATGAGCGTAGATTATAGTCTTATGTAGAGTATTGACTGCCTCATGTCGGTTTTGGTTTCTGTTGGAACAGAAAATAAATTTGATTCGTGCAACAAACGCTAAGTCTAATACTTTGTAAACTACGTCCCTTCCTGGTCCATTCAGATGCTATTAATGAATAAAGCATCTGACCTAAATTTATATCTACATCTACATCTACATGGATACTCCGCAAATAACATTTAAGCGCCTGGCAGAGGGTTCATCGAACCACCTTCACATTTCTCTATTATTCCAATCTCGTAATTCGCACGGAAAAAACGATCACCTATATCTTTCCGTACGAGCTCTTATTTCCCTATTTTATCATGGTGATCGTTTCTCCCTATGTAGGTCGGTGTCAACAAAATAGTTTCGCTTTCGGAGGAGAAAGTTGGTGATTGGAATTTTGTCAGAACATTCTTCCGCAACGCAAACCGCCTTTGTTTTAATGACGTCCATCTCAAATCCTGTATCATTTCAGTGGCACTTTCTCCCGTATTTCGTGTTGCCCTTCTTTGAACTTTTTCGATGTACTCCGTCAGTTCTAGCTGGTAAGGATCCCAATCCCCACAAAGGTATTCTAAAAGTGGACGGACAAGCGTAGTGTAGGCAATCTCGTTAGTAGATCTGTTACATTTTCTAAGTGTCCTGCCAATAAAACACAGTCTTTGGTAAGCCTTCCCCACAACATTTTCTATGTTTTCCTTCCAATTTAAGTTGTTCGTAATTGTTGTTCATAGGTATTTAATTGAATTTACGGCCTTTATATTTGACTGATTTATCGTGTAACCGAAGTTTATCTGATTCCTTTTAGCACTAATGTGGGTTACCTCACACTTTTCGTTATTTAGGGTCAACTGCCAATTTTCGCAGTCGATAAATGACAGCGTCATCTGCAAACACCCTAAGACGGCTGCTCAGATTGTCTCCCAAATTGTTTATATAGATAAGGAACAGCAAAGGGCCTATAACACTACCTTGGGGAACGCCAGAAATCACTTCTGTTTCACTCGAAGACTTCCTGTCAGTTACTACAAACTGTGACCTCTCTTACTGGAAATCACGAATTCAGTCACGTAACTGTGACGATATTCCATTAGCACACAATTTCACTACAAGCTGCTTGTGTGGTAGAGTGTCAAAAGCCTTCCGGAAATCCAGAAATACCGAATCAATTTGAAATCCCTTGTCAATAGCACTCAGCACTTCATGTGAATAAAGAGCTAGTTGTGTTTTACAGGAACGATGTTTTCTAAGCCCATGTTGACTGTGTGTCAATAGACCGTTTTCTTCGAGGTAATTCATTATGTTCGAACACAATATATGTTCTAAAATCCTCCTGGATATCGACGTTAACGGTATGGGCCTGTAATTTAGTGGATTATTCCTACTACCTTTATTGAACATTGGTGTGACCTGTGCAACTTTCCAGTCTTTGGGTAAGGATCTTTCGTCGAGCGAATGGTTGTATATGTTTGTTAAGTATGGAGCTAATGCATCAGCATACTCCGAAAGGAACCTAATTGGTATACAGTCTGGACCAGAAGACTTGCTTTTATTGAGTGATTTAAGTTGCTTTACTATTTCGAGGATATTTACTTGTACGTTATTCATGTTGGCAGCTGTTCTCAATTCGAATTCTGGAATATTTACTTCGTCTTCTTTTGTGAAGGCATTTTGGAAGTCTGTGTTACTAACTCTGCTTTGGCAGCAATGTCTTCGTTAGTATCTCCATTGCTATCGCTCAGAGAATGTACTGATTGTGTCTTGCCGCTAGCATACTTCACATACGACCATAATCTCTTTGGATTTTCTGCCAGATTTCGAGACAAAGTTTCGTTGTGGAAACGATTATAAACATCTCGCAATGAAGTCCGCGCTAAATTTCGAGCTGCTGCAAAAGATCGCCAATCTTGGAGATTTTGCATCTGTTTAAATTTGGCATGTTTGTTTCGTTGTTTCTGCAATAGTGTTCTAACCCCTTTTGTGTACCAAGGAGGATCAGCTGCATCGTTTGTTAATCTAGTTCGTATAAATCCCTTAATTTGCTGCTTTTTATTTATTTAATCGTGTCAGAAACACACACTATAGTGATAGTATTTCTTTGAATTTAAACCACATCTGGTCTTCACTTACATTTGGAAGGAGTGGACATTGTCACTCAGGAAGGCGGCAAGTGAATTTTTATCTGCATTTTTTCGTTTATTATTGTAGGTTTTTGGGGTTGAAGTATTCAGTCTCGCTACGAAAATCCTGTGTTCACTAATCCCTGCATCCACTTTGATGCTCGTTATTATCTCAGGATTATTCGTTGCTCAGAGGTCAAGTGTGTTTTCACTACCGTTTACTATTCACGTGGGCTCATGAACTAACTGCTCGAAATAATTTTCAGAGCACAATTTCGGATGATGTTTTATGCGTTACCTCTGTATTTAAGTATGAATTTTCGCCAACATATCGACGGTAAATTAAAGTCACCGCCAACTATAACTGTATGAGTCAAGTACATGTTTGAAATCAAACTCAAGTTTTCTTTGAACCTTTCAGCAATTGTATCATATGAATTGGTAGGTCTGTAGAAGGATCCAATTGTTATTTTATCCCGGTTGCCAACAATGACCTCTGCCCATACTAACTCACAGGAACTATCTACTTCGATTTCGCGACAAATAAACTACTTTTAACAACAAACACGCCACCGCCAAATATGTTTAGATTATCCTTTCGGAACACCGTTAGGTTCTTCGCAAAAATTTCTGCTGAACTTACTCTCCGGCTTTGCCCAGCTTTCACTGCCTATAACGATTTGAGCATCAGTGCTTTCTATTAGCGCTTGGAGCTACGACAATTTACAACTGATATACGGATGGTTCCTGTATCTGCGTCCTTCCTTTGTTTGGCTTGCACCCTTTGTGAGTGAAGCCCTTTTTGTGTTTTTCAGAGCTACTCTAACCTAAAAAACCGCCCAGTCTATCACAAACAGACCCATGTAGTCGCCTCGTGCATATATTGGACTCCTGACCTATTCAGTGGAATCCGAATCCCTACCACCCTATGGCGCAGGTCGAGGAATCTGCAGCCTAAACGGTCGCAGAACCATCTGAGTCTCAGATTCAGACCCTCCACTCAGCTCTGTACCAGAGGTCTGCAATCGGTCCTATCGACTATGCTGCAAATGTTCAGCTCTGCTTTCATCACACAAGCAAGACTGGCAGCCTTTACCACTTCTTTCAGCCGCTCGAAATTAGAGAAAATCTCTTATGACCCAAAGTGACAAACAGCATTGGTACCAACGTGAGCCACCACTGGGAGTTGGCTGCACCCTGTGCACTTCATGGCATCTGGAAGGACCCGTTCTACATCTGTAATGACTCCACCGGGTATGCACATGAAGTGCACATTGGATTTCTCCCTAATTTAAGTTGATAAAGTTGCGTTTCTGTCGCCTAAATTGAATTTGAATACTGATAAAACTTGATTAATGGCCAAAGAGAGTGAGTTTGTCTCCCAATAGTCACAGGAGATCTTACATAGCTCAGAAATAAACTTTCAATTGAATGGGAATAGGCAAACGGTAGCGTTGAGGCAAGGGGGGGTACAGCACCACTCTGCATTGTTGTCAGATGTATCCAAGATGGTGGCGATGACGTCATCCAAGATGTCGGTGTGTAGACTTGGCAACAGTGCATGATGTCATCCAACATGGCTGCCATGACGTCATCCAAGTTGGTGGATTTTGGTGGGACGTTTGAATTTTGGTGGGAAGAAGGTCAATTGAGCTACCTCCTCTAACCTAACCCCTAAAATGGGAAAGACGTTAGTTGGCTTGTAAATTGTAAGGATGATTTGGAATCTTTTATATCACAGACATCGGTATTCGAGAGTGGAAATATCACTCTCCTCTATTTGTTTCTAGTAATTCAGTGGTTTACAGCATACTGCACCTCGCTAAAGTTTGGGGTTCGTAGAGAAATAGTTTCCAGTCTACTTGTATATCTTGGGAATTATGTTGCGCCAGCGATCGGTAGGATGCTACCTAGTTCTTGATATAGAGAAGTACCGTGAAAATATGTCTGTTCTTAGCATGGAAACATCCCCCAGGCTGTGGCTAAGCCATGTCTCCGCAATATCCTTTCTTTCAGGAGTGCTGGTTCTGCAGGGTTCGCAGGAGAACTTCTGTAAAGTTTGCAAGGTAGGAGACGAGATACTGGCAGAAGTAAAGCTATGAGGACGGGGCGTGTCTTGTGCTTGGGAAGCTCAGTTGGTGGAGCACTTGCCCGCGAAAGGTAAAGTTCCCGAGTTCGAGTCTCGGTCCCGCACACAGTATTAATCTGCCAGGAAGTTTCATGTGTGTTCTTGTAATCCCCGAGCATGGAGATGTCTGTAGAAAAGCGATCAGGTTCGGATCAGAAACAGTAACGCATTTGTGGCAAGGGGAAACGATCTCGAGTTTGTAGAACAGTTCTGAGAGTGACTTGGGTCGGCTGACGGTGCTGTGATGTAAAATTGATGTTTTGTATGGTGGGGGATATGCATTGCATGTTTACTAGATCGTGGTGCTATATTGCTCTGTTGGGTTTCGTGGACTAATATTCAAGCTCCTGTTCTCGGTGGGAGAGTAGTGTAAATGAGTAAGAGTCTTTCTGTATTTGACGATATGTATAACACTTTGGGAGGTTTAGTTGTCGGTGCAAACGGTGCTTCCCTAGGACTGGGGAGCATCGGGACATATAGTCGATGTGAGTGTAGGCATAACATACACTCCTGGAAGTTGAAATAAGAACACCGTGAATTCATTGTCCCAGGAAGGGGAAACTTTATTGACACATTCCTGGGGTCAGATACATCACATGATCACACTGACAGAACCACAGGCACATAGACACAGGAAACAGAGCATGCACAATGTCGGCAATAGTACAGTGTATATCCACCTTTCGCAGCAATGCAGGCTGCTATTCTCCCATGGAGACGATCGTAGAGATGCTGGATGTAGTCCTGTGGAACGGCCTGCCATGCCATTTCCACCTGGCGCCTCAGTTGGACCAGCGTTCGTGCTGGACGTGCAGACCGCGTGAGACGACGCTTCATCCAGTCCCAAACATGCTCAATGGGGGACAGATCCGGAGATCTTGCTGGCCAGGGTAGTTGACTTACACCTTCTAGAGCACGTTGGGTGGCACGGGATACATGCGGACGTGCATTGTCCTGTTGGAACAGCAAGTTCCCTTGCCGGTCTAGGAATGGTAGAACGATGGATACGATGACGGTTTGGATGTACCGTGCACTATTCAGTGTCCCCTCGACGATCACCAGTGGTGTACGTCCAGTGTAGGAGATCGCTCCCCACACCATGATGCCGGGTGTTGGCCCTGTGTTCCTCGGTCGTATGCAGTCCTGATTGTGGCGCTCACCTGCACGGCGCCAAACACGCATACGACCATCATTGGCACCAAGGCAGAAGCTACTCTCATCGCTGAAGACGACACGTCTCCATTCGTCCCTCCATTCACGCCTGTCGCGACACCACTGGAGGCGGGCTGTACGATGTTGGGGCGTGAGCGGAAGACGGCCTAACGGTGTGCGGGACCGTAGCCAAGCTTCATGGAGACGGTTGCGGATGGTCCTCGCCGATACCCCAGGAGCAACAGTGTCCCTAATTTGCTGGGAAGTGGCGGTGCGGTCCCCTACGGCACTGCGTACGATCCTACGGTCTTGGCGTGCATCCGTGCGTCGCTGCGGTCCGGTCCCAGGTCGACGGGCACGTGCACGTTCCGCCGACCACTGGCTACAACATCGATGTACTGTGGAGACCTCACGCCCCACGTGTTGAGCAATTCGGCGGTACGTCCACCCGGCCTCCCGCATGCCCACTATACGCCCTCGCTCAAAGTCCGTCAACTGCACATACGGTTCACGTCCACGCTGTCGCGGCATGCTACCAGTGTTAAAGACTGCGATGGAGCTCCGTATGCCACGGCAAACTGGCTGACACTGACGGCGGCGGTGCACAAATGCTGCGCAGCTAGCGCCATTCGACGGCCAACACCGCGGTTCCTGGTGTGTCCGCTGTGCCGTGCGTGTGATCATTGCTTGTACAGCCCTCTCGCAGTGTCCGGAGCAAGTATGGTGGGTCTGACACACCGGTGTCAATGTGTTCTTTTTTCCATTTCCAGGAGTGTATTTCCGGTGCTGTACAGATATAAAAGATAACTGCACTGTTTGTGTAAAATGTGTATGTATTATATTGTAAAGTTACTGTGGCGTACAGTTGAGATTTTCACTTTACAGCGGAGTGTAGATATGAAACTTCCTGCAGATTAAAACTGTGTGCCGGACCGAGACTCGAATTCGGGACTTCTGCCTTTTGCAGGCAAGTGCTCTACCAACTGAGCTACCCAAGCACGACTCACGACCCGCCATCACAGCTTTATTTCTGCCAGTATCTCGTCTCCTACCTTCCAAACATTACAGAAGATCTCCTGCGAACCTTGCAGCACTAGCACTCCTGAAAGAAAGGATATTGCGGAGACATGGCTTAGCCACAGCCTGGGGGATGTTTTTATAATGAGATTTTCACTCTGCAGCGGAGTGTGCGCTGATATGAAACTCCCTGGCAGATTAAAGCTGTGTACCGGACCGAGACTCGAACTCGGGACCTTTGCCTTTCGCGGGCAAGTGCTCTACCAACTGAGCTACCCAAGCATGACTCACGACCCGCCATCACAGCTTTACTTCTGCCAGTATCTCGTCTCCCACATTCCAAACTTTACAGAAGATCTCCTGCGAGTTTGGAAGCGAGTTTGAGAGCAGGAAGGGTAATACGTGATGGTCTGAGTTATACTGTGTTATTTTCATAAACAAGTTCTGTTAGGGTAAGAATTTTCATGCAGACAAGCTGAGACTTCAAGACAGCGAGCCTTAACTATTTCTGGCACGCTATATAATTCCCGAGAGGTCGACTTGGCTGTTATTTTTTACAAAGACATGTGACGTAAGAATAACATTGAGAACCTTTTAGATGGCGAGTCACCATGCAAGCGTTTTGCAGCAAGGTGTCAGTGACGCATCTTGTATGTTCCGTTAGAGTGAAAGCAATCTGTCCTATTGTCATCAACAGTAAAAACAAGTGCTGCTCGGAGGTGTCTGCGTATGAGTCCGATGTGCTTGCACCTTGGAATTCTGTGACATCCCTTTCACATGCGTCCAGCGTCAGCTCGTGGCTGTGTGCAACCCCTGGAGCGTCTGCCCTCCTGCCCATTCACGTCGGCCGCAGTGTCTCGGTGAACACGTATTTAGATAGGGATTTCTCAGGTACCAAGTATGAATGGAATGTTGCCGCCTCATGATTGCGGAACCCGAGTGAGGGCCTGTGCGTGGTTTGACAGCTGAAGGACACATCACTTAGCAGGGGCTGCCGCTACTTCCTGTGTGCTCTACTGGATGGGGGGTGGCGGAGGGTGCTTGCGTGCATTGATTGCATTATTTTCCAAGTAGGTCTGTAGGCTGTGCTATGTGTTATTTCCACAGTTTATGAGTACTGAGCATGTCTATACATCACTGTGCTGCATTATTTAGGAGGAGTCTGCAAGTGTGTACTGTAATTATTTCGTTAATTTAGGAGTGGTTTGCTTGTCTGCAGAGTGTTATTTAGGGGTAGTTTACAGGTCTGTGGGCTGTGTGGCATGGCGCCAGCGTGTGTTTTGTACCAGTGTGATAAATATACTCCATCCATAAATAAAATGTCCCAAAATAAATAGAGTACACTCCTGTCTTACTCTCCCCAGTCACCCTGCTCAGGCTGAGTCATTCTCGCGCCATTTTCCCCCTATATATCATCATCTCAGATTATCCCCCCCCCCCGACACACACACCATCTTGGGGTATGTCACGAAATGGATGACAGTGCTCTCTGGTTCTGGAACTGAGTACTAGGTCCAGACCTTGTGGTGAACACACTGATTGAATCCATCTTGGATAACTGTATTTGGCTGCCAACTGGGACGAAAGCCCCCTCTAGTGCCTGGAATGTGTACTAGGTCAGTTGGAGTATGGACCTCAGGGCGAGCACACTGGATGGTGGTGCTGCCTCTAATTGTTTAAATAAAGACTGATGTATGATTTTAACAGCTGAAAATTAGCAAGTATGTTTGCAGAGTCTTTTAGATGGATTATTATTTTGACAATTTAAGAGTTGTTTGGCTCTCTGGACGTAAATGTATTGCATTATTTAAGAGTAGTTTGCATGTCTGTAAGCTGTGCAATGCGTTATTTTAACAGTTTACAATTAGCAGGCATGTGTGTGTAGAGCATTATACACCAGTTATTTAGGAGTAGTTTGCAGGTCTGTATGCTGTGGGGTATGTCAGAGCATTTGTTCTATACCACTGTGATAAATATACTCCATCGCTAAATAAATTGCTCCAAAATAAATAAAGTACACCCCTTCCTCTCTCCACCAACCCAGTGCAGGCTGAGTCCTTTTCCCACCAATCCCTAGGAAAAGGTGGTGGCCAGGTGACTTAGGTTAGTGGAGGTGAGCTTTGTTTCCCGCAATTTTCTTGGCTTGGTAGCGAAACCTCAAGTGATCTTTCTTTACTGGCAAAATTCAAACTTGGCGCCAGTTCGTAGGCGGAGCTGGCGGTCGGGTGAGTGAGGTTAGTACAAGTGTCCTTCCTTTAGCGCCATTTTCTTAGCTTAGTAGTGAAGCCACAAGTAACTTTGTTTACCACCAAAATTCATACATGGCGCCAGTTCATAGGAGGAAGCGGCAGTCAGGTGACTTAGGTTAGTGGAGGTAGCTCAAGTGACCTATCTTCCCGCGACTTTCTTTGCTTCGTAGAGATAATTGGGGTGTGATACATTATCCTGTTGGAATTTTAACTTCACGCCATTTTTCTGGGGAAGGTGAGGGGGTTAGGTTAGTGAAGGTAGGTAAATTGACTTTCCTCCCACCAAAATTCGAACTTCCCGCGAAAATCCGCCATCTTGAATGATGTCATGGCAGCCATTGGGCGACATCATGCACTGTTGCCAAGGCTACACACTGCCATCTTGGATGACGACATCGCCCCCATCTTGGACACATCTGGCAACAATGCAGAGTGGCGCCGTACCCCCTTGCCCCAATATTAACAATATGTTTCACTAAGCCATAGAACACAGGATCCACTAAATTCTATAACCAGTAGGAAACAGCTATCTTTCACTTTTCACGTATAGACCCAGACTCAACAGTGGGTTAGATCTGGGACAGTCCTGTTATTAAGATAAATGAATGAAAAGTAATACAACATTTAGGAGTGAGTCCAACTGATTTCATAATGAAGCCTTAGTTACGATGACACATGAAAGTAGCTTCTGTACACGGAACTTGATTTTGGAACCCTCTTGTAAGATATATCTTTATGCAAGACTGCGCCGGCCGAAGTGGCCGTGCGGTTAAAGGCGCTGCAGTCTGGAACCGCAAGACCGCAACGGTTGCAGGTTCGAATCCTGCCTCGGGCATGGATGTTTGTGATGTCCCTAGGTTAGCTAGGTTTAACTAGTTCTAAGTTCTAGGGGACTAATGACCTCAGCAGTTGAGTCCCATAGTGCTCAGAGACATTTGAACCATTTTTTTGCAAGACTGCTTTGTAAATCATTTATCAGTACTGACTGAGGTTCATAATACTTGTAATTCAAATGTACAGTTTACAGCTATCGTCTTAGTGTGTCTTGGTTTCCACAGGCTGCGTGGAACTTGGAAGTAGCCTGTGTAATTTACTGTCAGGTTACGAAACGTTAGAATCTATTTAGTGCGCATAAATATGATGTAGAAGACGACGACTTACTCGGAAGTCTCTCTCGACTCTGACTTCTTTAACATGATTTTATTAGGTCGCTATCTTTTTGGTTTTTCTGATCGTCAAAATTTTAACAATTGATTTTAAACTAACTTCCAGATGAGCCATAGGCTAGAAACGTTCAGAGCTGGATGTAAATGCAATATTAACTTGCTCTTCTGTCAGGTGTGTGGCGGAGGATAACTAGTTTTTCTGTCTGTCTGTCTTTTCAGTACAGATTTTGCAGTTGATTTTCAACCAACTTCTCGATGAGCTAGAGATCTGAACCTTCAACGTAGCTCTGGAGTGGATGACAATGCAGTGTTAACTCGATTTCTTGTCTGAAGTGTGGCACAGGATGCCTTGTGTGCCACTGCTATTTCTTCAAAAAAATGGTTCAAATGGCTCTGAGCACTATGGGACTTAACATCTGACGTCATCAGCCCCTAGAACTTAGAACTACTTAAACCTAACTAACCTATGGACATCACACACATCCATGCCCGAGGCAGGATTCGAACCTGCGACCGTAGCGGTCGCGCGGTTCCAGACTGAAGCGCCTAGAACCGCTCGGGTAGGGAAGACATAGCAGACGCGGTGTACACGTGTGGCCGTGAGGTCATATCGAAAGACAAAGGCGCCAGTCTTCAGCCTGGCGTACTTCTTTGAGTAAGTGTAGCTTTTTAGCGGTTGCTCTGCCTTTGCTGTGAGCAATTTGCGAAGTCTATTCCGCAGCTGGTCCTGGCGGAGGTTCGTGTCCTCCCTCGGGCATGGGTGTGTGTGTGTTTGTCCTTAGGATAACTTGTGTTAAGTAGTGTGTAAGTTTAGGGACTGATGACATTAGAAGTTAAGTCCCATAAGATTTCACACACATTTGAACATTTTTTTCTATTCCGCAACATGAGTTGCTTCTTCAGTAATTTGGCTTATTTCGATCTTCTATCCGTTCTTAATTTGCATTTGCGAGCTGCGCAGATTTGGAAAGCGAATCACAATTCCGTACCAGACTTCCATAGCGCTTGAAATATCAACCTGTTGTTAACACTAATCGCTGTACCTGAATGAGCTCGACTAAGCAATAATTTATTTTACTTATGAACACATTAGCGTGCATGTTTAGTTTTGCAAAACTTTCTACAGATTTTTCCAAAACGAACTTTGGTTGTTGTATTTATTTCGTTCTATTTAAGCTTTCAACGAATGATTGTTTCTATTACGAAGCAGCAACATTCTCCTGTTGATTGTACAGAATGCTTATCTGATTTAAGGTGTTTCTCAACATTATTTTTCTTTCTCGACCCAATTCGGTATTTACAAAATCGCAGAATATTGGTTTTGACTCATCTTGGACATTCATAGCCATGTGATGCATACTTGACAACTGCAAAGATAGAACTGACGAGGTACATAGCATAGATGTCGAACCAAAAATAACTCTATTCTTACATCAGGGGAAGACTTGCGCTGGGGTAAAATAAGTTGACAGGTTTTATTTTCTGGTCACTGTAGTGCAGAGAGCAGACACTGTAAACTGGCAGTTAGCTAAGAGTGTAGGCAAACTAGAATTATGACAGCCAGAGGGGAGAGAAAAGCTACGTCCTTCAAGTAGGGCAAGCAGCCTGCATCCATGTTCTGTATTTCTGCCAAAGTGGAAATCATATATTGTCATAGGGATTGCCTACCGCTTCTGGTGTTGTGTGGGTCGTAATCGAACGCCATGTTGGGATAGGATTAGTCTCTTCACTCATTGCAAAATAATAAAAGAAAACAATAAGCAACACACAACACTAATGCTAGGTATCGGTCAGCGCACTGGAGTCATATTCCGGAGAACGACGGTTCAAATCTGTGTCAAAGCATCTAGATTTAAGTTTTTCATTATTTATTTAAATCGCTTAAGGCAAATGCCAGATTGATTCCTTTGAATGACCGCAGTGAATACCTTTTCCCATTCTTAACCAATCCACCCTTGCAGTTAGTCTCTTATGATCTCATTGTCTACAGAACTTAAAATCATAATCTTACTTCGTTAATGGCACTGCACAATTGCTTGCTGAGGTTTACAATGTCACAGACGATGTAGTTCAAACACTACCTCCACCGATATTTGATGCAACCAAATTTCAAAACATCCACCATTATGAACTGCCAAAGTAAAATGTCCATGTAATACCAACTTTTGAGCTTGGTCTAGCAGATGAACCCAAGCGTTTCTTTGTTGTAATATGCTAGGTTGCACATCTAAACCCTACGTTGCGTTACATAGCACTTGTTTCATATAGACCATTCAGCCACCCACATCCACAATCGGCATGGCACCAGGGCATCGATGGAACTAAGACGTCACTGCCTATAGCAGTCTTTTTTTTACAAACACGTTCTTATGAACATTGTGTTTCTAAGTTGGTTGTCGCCAGTTGATGTCCAGTACCTGTAATCGAAAACGTTTATACGCTGAAGATAAAGCTGTTTAAAACTCTCTCTGATGAAGTTGTGTACGACTACGTACACAACAGTAAGGAGATGTGGGCTACAGAGTGGTGTAGCAACTATCTTTGTAGGAAAGCTGGTCAGGACAGAAATGGTTAGCGGACAGGTTAACACAGTAAACAGAAGATTTATTTAACTTGTATTTCTCGAAACGTACGAAGACCCATTACTGTAATGCAGCAAGAAGAGTCTGTCTCTCAGTGTCAACAAAGGAAGAGAGTCTGTGAACAAAGCACGAACGGGGGTATCGTAGCGAAGAGGCTTCAAGTGCAAGTGGAATATCTGACATCTGCCGGCCGTTCTATAGTCATGCTCATAAATTAATGATAGTTTCAGAATGTGGTGCCACACAACGTGGCACTACACAAAACTGGCGCTAATAGCATAGCCCCATAGGGAACACACACGATACAGATCTGTAAGTCCAGGGTATTGGTGATAAGTTGAGAAAACTGTCTGAAACACATGTGTTACAAAACGCCACTGTTTCCTGTGCAGGCACCCCGACATCAGTATGGGATATGATCACCATGCACACATACACAGGCCGCACGACGGGTTGGCATACTCTGGACCAGGTGGTCGAACAGCTGCTGGGGTATAGCCTCCCATTTTTGTACCAGTGCCTGTCGGAGCTCCTGAAGTGAGCTAGGGGTTTGAAGATAAGCAGCGATACGTCGTCTAAGACTATCCCAGATGTGCTCGATGGGGTTTAGTCTGGAGAAAAGGCAGGCCACTCCATTCGCCTGATATCTTCTACTTCAAGGTACTCCTCCACAATGGCAGCTCGGTGGGGCCGTGCGTTATCATCCATTAGGAGGAAGTTGGGACCAACTGCACCCCTGAAAAGGCGGTGCAAAGTGACGTCCCAATACATCTGACCTGTTATGGCCCCTCTGTCAAAGACATGCAGGGGTGTGCATGCACCAATGATAATCCCACCCCACACCATCAAACTACGACCTCTACACAGGTCCCTTTCAAGGACATTAAGGGGTTGGTATCTGGTTTCTGGTTCACGCGAGAAGAAAACCCAGCGAGAATCACTGTTCAGACTATACCTGGACTCGTCCGTGAACATAACCTGGGACCACTGTTCCAACGACCATGTACTGTGTTCTTGACACCAGGCTTTACAGGCTCTCCTGTGACGAGGGGTCAGTGGAATGCACCTTGCAGGTTTCCGGGCAGATAAACCAGCTCTGTTCAGGCATCTGTAGACTGTGTGTCTGGAGACAACTCTTCCAGTGGCTGTGATAAGGTCCCGAGCAAGGCTACCTTCAGTACTCCATGGCCGTCTGCGGGCACTGATGGTGAGATATCGGTCTTCTTGTGGTGTTGTACACTGCCTCCAGTCGACCTAGTACATCTCATAACGTCATCAATATGTGTTCTTTGAGCCATTATCAACACAGAGTCACCATTACCAGGTCTGAAAACGTCTGCACACTTACTCGCTGCACCATACTCTGACATGCACTAACATACCTCTGCTAATGTGGACTGCTGCCAGCGCCTCCGTGCGACGACCGCAGGTCAAATGCACCGCATGGTCATACCCCAAGGTGATTTAAACCCACAAACCGCCCACCAGAGCGTTGTTTCAGCATGTATCAGCATTATCCTCAATTTATGAGTATGATTGTATATTGCAGCAAGAGAGGGCGCTTGTGGTACGCAGCCCATGGAGGGGTGACTCAACAGACGAGCACCATTAGGTCCACCCAAGCCCGCACGATCGCTATTGGCGTGTGACGGAGTTTTGCAATTCAGCTGCCAGCTGTGACACTCGTGGGTTGGTATCGATATGTGATACCACAAATGGAATAGTGTATGAAACAGCATTTATTAGATGCCTCACCTTTCGCATTTTGAGGTAGAATTGGCATTTATATTCGATTTATCACAAATGTGGAAGTTTTAGATCCCTATAGTAAATTAACATCCTCTGCTGCTCATTCATTTTGGTTCAAGATGCAGGTTATATCAATTCGCCTCGTGAAATGACTAGTATTCCCACAAGCCTCAATACTAGGTTCCGTATAAACATGTAGTCCGCTAATACTGGAGAGAAGTAGGTGGAAGGGGAGACCATATTTATGATACAACTTGTATATTAATAAACATGAGACCTCTCCTGCCCATACGTTTAGGTTCAGGATGTATGTTATAGCTACTCATCTTGATGAAACAGGAAACATTTACACTGTTAAAACACTCCAAGCGAATGCACTAGCTCACTGCCTGTTTTAAGCTAATGCAGACAGAATTCTAAATAGCTCTGAAAAGCTGAGCAGTACAATAGGTAAGACTAACAGGTTTCAGGAACTGACAGTTGAAGCTCGGAGTCGTGTCAGATAACGCTGCTGCGCAAACAGCAGTTCCCCTGCAGTATCGCATCGCGTGCATTGTTTAATCCCTATTGCGGCAGCAGCAGCAGCATCAGCGAGTATGTACACTTGGTCTAGCGGGTCCGCTAATCCCCTGCGACTGCTGAAGCGGAGCGGCTGTTGAATGGGCCTTGCTTGCCCCAGCCGACCGTCTGCAGTTCAACGGCGCTAGCTAGCGTCACACAAGCGCGCCGCTGATGGAAATCCGCGGGGAGCCCGCCGCGGCCGTGATTAATTATTGAGCGACTAATTAGTTGGCTGTGTGGGGTGCGATTGCGGGAGCGTGGCGCTTGTTAAAACTTTCACCGCGGACGGGTCGGGGGCTGTAGGATCCGGCCGGGTTGCCTCCACAGAACGACGCGTTCTGGTTTATTTGTCGTGTTAGGTTATGAAGGACGGGTGTAAACTTTATCTACGAACTACGTGACTTTCTTTGGGTGTACACACATACTGTACTACTGTACTACTGCCAGTCATTCCCTTTTCCGTTCCATCCGCAAATGGAGCGAGTGAAAAACGACTTTCTGCAAGGTCCAGTCACATTAACGTGACCACCTGTCAAAAGCCTCAATAAATACCTTTCGCAGCGCCATCGTACAGAAAGAGAGTCACTAAGATTCTGGAAGGAACAGACAGGGATAGGGAGCCACGTTGACTCCAATACCGTGTCTAACTGCGCTAAGTTTCTCCGCCGAGGATCTATGGCGCCAACATCGAGGTGATACCACAGATACTCGACCGGATTTAAATCCTGGGAGCTTGGTGGCCAAAGGAGTACGGTAAACTCATTCAGGTGCTCTTAGAACCACGCACGTACACTGAAAACGCGTGACATGTTACACTGTACTGCTATTAGATGCTATCGTGCCGAAGAAAAACAGTATTCATGTACACTACTGGCCATTAAAATTGCTACACCAGGAAGATGACGTGCTACAGACACAGGAAGAAGATGCTGTGTTACGCAAATGATTAGCTTTTCAGAGCATTCACACAAGGCTGGCGCCGGTGGCTACACCTACTACGTGCTGACATGAGGAAAGTTTCACACCGATTTCACATACACAAACAGCAGTTGACCGGCGTTGCCTGGTGAAACGTTGTTGTGATGCCTCGTGTAGGGAGGAGAAGTGCGTACCATCACGTTTCCGACTTTGATAGAGGTCGGATTGTAGCCTATAGCAATTGCGGTTTATCGTATCGCGACATTGCTGCTCGCGTTGGTCGAGATCCAACGAATGTTAGCGGAATATGGAATCGGTGGGTTTAGGAGGGTAATACGGAACGCCGTGCCGGATCACAACGGCCTCGTAACACTAGCAGTCGAGTGACAGGCATTTTATCCGCATGGCTGTAACGGATCGTGCAGCCACGTCTCGATCCTTGAGTCAACAGATGGGGACGTTTGCAAGACAACAAACATCTGCACGAACAGTTCGACGACGTTTGCAGCAGCATGGGCTATCAACTCGGAGACCATGGCTGCAGTTACCCTTGACGCTGGATCACAGACAGGAGCGCCTGCGATGGTGTACTCAACGACGAACCCGGGTGCAGGAATGGCAAAATGTCATTTTGTTGGATGAATCCAGGTTCTGTTTACAGCATCATGATGGTCGCATCCGTGTTTGGCGACATCGCGGTGAACGCACATTGGAAGCGTGTATTCGTCATCGCCATACTGGCGGATCACCCGGCGTGATGGTATGGGGTGCCGTTGTTTACACGTCTTGGTCACCTCTTGTTCGCATTGACGGCACTTTCAACAGTGGACGTTACATTTCAGATGTGTTACGACCCGTGGCTGTACCCTTGTTTCGATCCCTGCGAAACCCTACATTTCAGCAGGATAATGCACGACCGCATGTTGCAGGTCCTGTACGGGCGTTTCTGGATACAGAAAATGTTCGACTGCTGCCCTGGCCAGCGTATTCTCCAGATATATCACCAACTGAAAACGTCTGGTCAATGGTGGCCGAGCAACTGGCTCATCACAATACGCCAGTCACTACTCTTGATGAACTGTGGTATCGTGTTGAAGCTGCATGGGCAGCTGTACCTGTACACTCCATTCAAGCTCTGTTTGACTCAATGCCCAGGCGTATGAAGGCCGTTATTACGGCCAGAGGTGGTTGTTCTGGGCACTGATTTCTCAGGATCTATGCAACCAAATTGCGTGAAAATGTAATCACATGTCAAATCTAGTATAGTATATTTGTCCAATGAGTACCCGTTTAACATCTGCATTTCTTCTTGGTGTAGCAATTTTAATGGCCAGTGGTGTAGCAATGAACATGGTCCCCAGGGATAGATGCATACTTGTGTTCATACGTTGTGCGTTTCCAAATGACGGGATCACCAAGGGAATGCCATAAACATTTCCCAGGCCGTAACACTGCCACCTCTAGCCCGGAGTCTTTGCTTTCAGACGTAAACGCCAACGGCCTTCTGTCCGATGGAGCTTAAAACGGTACTCCACTGAAAAGTCGACCTGTCGCCAATCATCAGAGGTCCAATTGAGGTATTGGCGTGCAAATTCCAGCCTTCTTCACCGATGAACAGCAGTCAACATGGGTGCATGAACCAGGTGTGTGCTTCACAGGCGCATAAACAGCAACGATTACTGAATGGTCGTTGAGGAGACACTGTTAGGAGCCCCTTGGTTCATTCGGGCGGTCATCTGCTCAACAAGTCCACGTCTGTTCGCCTGTTCACCATAGCCGTCATTCACTCCTGTCATCTATGGCCCGTGGCGCACCACAGTTGCCTTGGAGCTGGTATTGGACAGCGCCACTTTGCCACTTTAACCACAGCAGCATACAAGCAGTTTACAAACTTCCTGTAGTCCTCAGCTCTCCTCATGCAATTATCACGCCTTGAGTCCCTTAAAACACACCTTAAAGTTTCGAGGATTCCTGTAGGATAAGTATGTGCAACAGGCAGTTGTGGACTACTTCACGAAGCAGAACGCGGTGTTTTGCCAAACGGGTATCTTCAAACAGGTTCGTCGGTGGGATGATTATCTCAGTGCCCACGGCGATTTTGCCTGAGTAGCATACCGATTCTGGACTGTAGACCTTCGAACGAAAACTTTTGATCGCCTCTCACGTTTTGATTCAATAGCACAACGAAAAAGAGATATTCTCTATCGACATTTAACAATGCTATCGATAGGTTTAATAGATTTAAGGGGCTGCGGAAAGGCACAAAATCATGAAAAGTTCAATTTTTACTTTTTTGCGTTTTCTGAATCTGCAGACTATTACCTTTTAATAGATATATAATTTATTCAATTCCGAAGACTACAACTATTTTTAAATTTTTTTTGAAATGTGTTCTACATGGGCGTGACCCACTGTGGCGCTGTTAAACTGCTGTCAAATGGTGTTATTATTAACGTCCGTGTTCATCAGGTACATTTTAGTGATGTGAGATAAAGTATGTGTTGTGGCTAACCTGTGATGGTTCAATATATATCGCTGGTGTGATTGTCGATTGTTTCATGTTTATTTACTCTGTCGTTATCTCGAAAATATTCGTAATTAATTCTGTTTCTTGAGTCTCTGTTTTGTTGAAGTATAATAATGAGTAAAAGTAAAGTTATTAGAAATCCTCTGAAGGCTTTTAAGAAAAGGAGAAATGTTGGAAAGCCAAAGGTATGTGTTATTACTGTAAACAATAAAGACGATAACCAAGTGAGTGAACCTAACCTCTCAAGTACACCTGCCCATAGCAGTCAAAGTGGGAAAGAAAATACTTCACAGAAGAAGCTTGGTTCAATGAGTGAAAACTATGAATGTTTTATGGGCGAATCGGATGTGAATGAAATATTTGATATGTCGGTTCTCAAAGGAATTTTTTCAAACTGTGTAAGACGTATTCATTGTACTGAAGTTGGTCTGGAACTCTCCATAATAAAGCACGTAGGACTTGCTAGTGAAATACAACTGAAATGTGATAAGTGTTCATACATGACCACCTTTTGGAACAGTGTTGAAGTAACTGCAACTGAAGAAAATGGTAGCAAAATCTACGAACACAACAACGAGCGATACTTGCTTTAGACAAGGAACGCCTTCGGGCTGCAGACAGGGCTGTAAAGAGTCTAGAAATACAAGCTGTAAGTAGGCTGTTTATGTTTTCTCTATGTAAGTAGGCTGTTTATGTTTTCTTATTGGCAACGTTACATAGCGCTCAATATGAAAATCACTGGCTGTGCTGTGTGCAGTCTGTGGCTAGTTTGCATTGTTGTCTGCCATTGTAGTGTTGGGCAGCGGCAGCTGGATGTTAACAGCGCGTAGCGTTGCACAGTTGGAGGTAAGCCGCCAGCAGTGGTGGATGTGGGGAGAGAGATGGCGGAGGTTTGCAGTTTGTCATGAACTGATATATATATATATTATGATTTGTGATGATATTAAGGTAAATACATTGTTTGCTCTCTATTAATATCTTTCATTTGCTAACTACCCCTATCAGTAGTTAGTGCCTTCAGTAGTTTGAATCTTTTATTTAGCTGGCAGTAGTGGCGCTCGCTGTATTGCAGTAGCTTGAGCAGCGAAGATTTTTGTGAGGTAAGTGATTTGTGAAAGGTATAGTTTAATGTTTGTCAGGGCCATTCTTTAGTAGGGAGTTTTGAAAGTCACATTGCATTGCGCTAAAAATATTGTGTGTCAGTTTAAGGACAGTCATGTATAATTGTTAATAAGGGGACGTTTCATATGGCGACCCTGCCAGGATACCTCACTGGAATCTTCTGATTTTTCTTGTAGTTTGTGTATTTAGTGTAGCTTTTGTTTATTGCTAGTGCGTAATTGTAGAGAGAATCTCCTTTGTAGTTGTAGCCTTTCATTGTTGTACAGTAAAACAGTTGTGGCATGCATATAGATTTGCACCAAGCATTTCGCAGCTGTAATTAACAAGATATTATTTTCAGTGTTATGTTAATGTGTTCTCTTATTTTTGCTCTTCAAATTGTGTTTTTCTGTGTTGTCGTGTGAAATACTGTGACAATAATGGCGTGTGAAAAACGTAATACTAGGCTCCAAAGTAAACTGAGAAATGACAGTGAAAATGAGAGCAGTGTGTTAGCGCCACCGAGTTATGAATTAACTGATGTTCAAAGTAGTAATTTGGTAATTGTGCATAGGGAAATGGAGCGGGCGGCAAACAATGGCGTGGACAGTGAAACAATTAGTGAAGAGGGAAGCATTATTGATCGATCGGTCGGCAACAGCTCGCCTCAGGAATCCGAAATGACAGGACACAATTTCGCAAATACTGTAGATTCAGGTTTTGGGTCATCACCGTTTTCTCAAATAAGTCAAGACACATTTTCTGCTTGTCAAAATGTGAATGTTGTCGGTGCAAATGCACTGCCGAAAAGCGTAGAGAAACAGATTCCAGACACTAATACATTATTATTGCAATTAATGCAACAAATGGGACAAAAGCTTGAAAAGTTAGACACAATGGAACAACACCAGAGACAAACACAGCAACAGTTAGACACAGTGGAACAAAATCTCAAAAAGTTAGACGCAGTGGAACAAAATCTCAAAAAGTTAGACACTACACTTGAACAAACACGTGAAGATTTAACCACTGAGTTACATAACATCGAATCGAAATGTCAAAAAGTCTGTAATGACGTAAAAACACAAATTTGTGAGCATTTTCAACCTATTTTTTCGCGGCATGAAAATGCATTACAGAATCACGAAGCAGCCATAAAAGAGCTGCAAACCATTGTTCATGAAAATCTTGAGACCTTGTGGGCTAAATTTGACTCAGTTGCATCTACCGATTCGGTTACGCAACTTGCAAAAGCTCAGGAAAACTTAAAGGACAAAGTAGATACTCTGAAACTTGGTTCAGAAAAACACGCTGAGGAAATAAGTACACTATCAGAGAAAGTAGCCGAACTTTCGGATCAATTCACTAACTTATCTACAAAGGTAGATGATGATCTGAATGACACAAGACCCGTAGCCTTCACTGACACAGAAGAGTATGAACAAATAAGAAAATTCAAACAAAATCAGAATCAAATTAATACACAACACCAAAGAGAAATCCGGGAAGTACAAGATCAGCTGACACAGGTAATACAAGAATTACGTATTTCAGAGGACACTCGCGCTCCAACACGGGAAGAGGGACTTAGAAACACGGAAAAGCTGCAAAATAATAACACAGGGCATTTCGGAAGTAATGAAAGAAATTGGGAATGTGCACCGAATTTTGAGATGGAACGGCCGACACGACCTAACAATGACCGATATGCGACTCGGCGTCATGATGATTTTGACTATAAGCTGTTCATTACTACACGTAAATTCAAAACATTTAAGAATTCTGGCAACGACATTCATCCACAAGCATGGCTCCATCAATTCTCTCACTGTTTTCCTCCCAACTGGTCGTTAGAACACAGATTAGAATTTATGTGTGGCTACTTGGAGAATGAACCAGCTGTAAGAATGCGATCGGTCATTCACGATTGCCACAGTGAAGGAGAATTTTACCATGCCTTCCTCTCAGCATATTGGTCTCAAGCCACACAAGACCGCGTAAAACATGGCATCATAATGATGAAACATTTCGAACAATCTGAATTTTCCAGTCTTGTGAAATATTTTGAAGACATGTTGCACAAGAATCAGTACCTGTCAAACCCATACAGCCCCTCAGAACTCATCCGCATTTGCTTAATCAAATTACCTGAACATTTACGACACATTATTTTGGCAGGGCGTTGCAAAGACGACATTGAAGCATTTCAGGGACTGTTACAAGAATTAGAAATTGACACTGACAATCGCGGAACGCGAAACCAGGAACACAGCAATTACAGGTCACATCCGTCGCAATTCCGCGATGAAAGAAGTAATAACTTTACACGACAAGGCTATTCTCACAACACAAATCGTGACCAAAACAGACACCACCCGTATGACAACCGTTGGCAGAGTAGTAATAACTACAGGGAAAGATCACCTCTCCGTGGTAATGACTATCACAGAGACAATAAGAGAAACAGACAATATGGGAACCAAAATAAATACTATCAAGGGAGACAGAATAACTTTAGACGCAACGGACCAGCGCGCAGTTACGATTCAGGGAGAAATTCTCCACCATGTGACCGACAAGAAAGAAACTATGGAATCTACCGACATGACGACAGACGATATGATCGTAACGACAGACCTGAATTGCATCAGAACTGGCGGGATTCAAACAGAGCAGGGCCCTCTCGTCACGGTGAATTTGTAGAAGTTAGGTCTCCTAATCCGAATAACGACGCGCGCCAACAAAGAAACAGACAATGACCCGCACAGCAGGCAGCCGCGTGCGCCGGATGGCTCAGAGAAAAATAACATTGACGCTAACCTTGAGCAAAATTCCAGTATTCTTTACCGACGTATACCGCCTGACAATTGCATTCAAGTTCAAACTCTGAGTACTATGAAGAGTAAAGGTTTACACCACATTTCACATGTAAAACCATTTATTGACAGATAATCTGCCTTTTAACTTTGTCTTTGCCATAAAACGTTTCACTTCACGTTACTAGTATGCTTTAGAAACTGTTACCATGCAACAATGTTTGAAGTTAAATATCCAATCCAGAACCAAGAGAACTTATTTAAACAGAAATGACGAATGCATTGTTATAGTGAACAGACGTCACAGTGTTATTGTGTGTGTACATTATTGCTTGTTAGTTGTACGATTACGTAACGACTATAAGGCTCACATACTTAGAACATTTACCAGTACTGCTAATGAGATTTTAATGCAACATTTTGGTTACCTGAAAATACATTCCGGATTTAAAGTACTTTCTGAGAGATACCAGATGACACAGAGGTTAGTTTATGTGACAGCTACACGATTTTTATCACGACGCTACTAATGAGTGACAATTTACAATGTTGCTTTTGCAGTGTATCTGTTTTATATCTGCACAGTTTTCTGAATTCTTCTAGGAAGAAAAACATGTTTTAGTAGTAACTTTTGTGGTATAGCAACAATGAGACAGCCTTTTTCGTGGCATAACAATACGTTACTGTACAGTACTTTCCTCATCACGGCAATAAGCGTAATAACTAAGATATCTATACGTAAAGCATTTCACTTTTGTGTATCATGAGGTAAGTACATTGACTTTAGCAGAACTTTGCTTACAGAGGACGATAACTACGACAGTTCCACAGAATTATCTTACAGCAAGACGCGCATTTAGCGCTACAGGACACGCATTTGAGTGATTAATCTTATACTTAAAACACTTATTTTCAAAGATTTTTTAATTACAAAGAAAGTTTTCCGTGATACATTTCATTCCATTGCTGTAATTTGTAACACCTGAGGGTATAATTACGTTTATCCTCAGGGGGGTACACGCTCACTTTGTGTACCATGTGTTTGGCAAGCACAAGGAGCCCTAGCTAATATGGTATTTGCTTATACAACTTTACACTTCGGTACCATATTTCTCTAACACACAATTACACAGCTATCTGATCATTTAACTGAGAGAGACAAACATTTATTTTACTATATCAGTGACAGATGTTTACGTAATTACACAGTTGGATAACTTCACACTTATGAAATTGTATTTTGTCTGTACTTTGTAAACTGTTCATATTTTTTCGGAATCATTGTGATACTATGAGAGCTTTGAATGATGTATTTGGTATGAGATCATGATTTTTAAAGTACGTTTGAGGCAGCTGACACTTTTGACATGAGCAGAGAATTATTTTAGGCTTAGAAATTATTGGAGGAAGTTACGACGATTTTGAGATTTGACTGAAGTGTTATGATGTTATTATTACGACGACGATGTGTATTATGTTGTTGAGGAATGTTTATTATGCTACGTATTTCTCATGATGAAATATTGAAGAAGTGTCGACGAATATGTATATGTATAATGAGGTAAGGAATAATGAGTAGTGTTTAGGGACTCTGATTTATGAAAAGGATGTTGGAAACCAAGAAACGTACTTTAAGAGTTATGAAATGTGTGACTGTATCACAATGCTGACCAATATTTTTTTTTGACACTTATATTTATAGGATTTTGTTTCTACAGATTTGCAACGCTAATTCTTGACCTGTGAAATATTTTTATGTGCGACTGTCTCTGTAGCGGAAACTGCTGTCGTAAATATTTCCGTAAGAAAGTTAACGGACCACCTACACATAATGCGTCGTGGGCACCCAGCTGTGTCAGACGCCTGGAGAAAAAGCCATTAGCGCGTGCCTTTCAGAGCACAGGAAAACACCTGGAGAACAAGCCATTAGGGTGTGCCTTCCATCGCTAATGCGACACCCTCGTTACTTGAAAACATATGATTACTCGCACTTTGTGCTAATTGCTGAAATGCTTATGAATTGATGGGAAATATTCGTACATCTGCACACCTGATTATGACAAGTGTCTTTCTATGAGAGTTGAGAGCTACTGACTTACGAAATGCCACATGACTATTGAATGATGTTTTTATGCTTTGGTTTGCGTAATTGCTTATTTCATTTGACATCTGTTTTCCAGCTGTGTTGCAGCTTTGCTTTTATAAAATGAAATGCATTTGCTAATGTGAACACTTTCTGTCAACAGATCTATTAAATAATTATTTTATGATCCACATTCTTTAAAAAAGGAGCACTTGGAAAGGAAAGAACAATAAGAAGGAACTAATAACAGTAACACATAATTTTCTTTTCAAGTACTTGGTAATTTCTTTTGTAGAATAAATTGTGATGCATCACTCTAATGTTAAGATGTGACATAGGTATTAGACATGGCCATTTTAGTGTAATATTTTTTCTGCTTGCGCTATGTCATGTTTAGGTATAAGTTGCTGCTGTTTGCCAGGCATAGTGTTATTGAATTTGACTTTTGCTAATTTATACTGTAGCTTGCTTTGCAATTTTCCATTTTTTTCATTGCTGTTTATATTAATTGTTATGTGATGCTGCATTGCCTCGTCCCTTAGTTTAGCATCTGAGCTCAGTAGATTTAAGTTAGCTTAAGAGGGGGTAGCCTCTAAGAGAATGAGTTGCGATGAATTGGAAGAAATGCATTGAGAAAACAGGTTTAGGTAGGATTTTCTTGGAAATAAATGTTGAGGTAAGAAATGTGTGAACATATAAATACAGAAAGCATGCTTAGTTAGAATTTTTTTTGGTGGAAACAAAGGATGAAATAAGAGGAAAGATATATGAAGTTTTGGGTTGGACTGCAGTACCAAATGTTACACTGAAAACGAACCCTGTCCTTTCCTATTGGTGTTATCCCACTATGTGTTTGTGTACCCTTGAGTATTTGTTTTCTTCCTGTCTCTGTGTACTGTTTCATAGAATTTTTTTTCTCTTCTAATACTAAGCTATATTCACTATGAGGAGGAATACTGTTATCCTCAAATATAAGTTGCATTAATAATATGTTATTTTCTTTGTAAAGTTGTTTACAATTCTGTTCTGTTTCAATGTTCATGTGTGAAATTAATGTTTCGAAAACTATTCTCATTATTTTATGTATGTACTTATGTCACTATTTTTGTAACACTCATGTATATGTTTATTTCTATTCTTTTGTAAAGCCTGTACTACAAATGTTATCTGTATTATTATGTTTTTAATGATGTCTTTTGTACCTTTGTAATTGTATTCTTATGTTATAAAATTGTAATTGTCACCAGTTCATGACATTATTAACTTGTTAGTTACATTTCACTGCACACGTTTCTGTTGGTCATAGTATGTGGACAATATATGAGAAGTAGGGACTGTTAGTGTTTGCACGTGTGTTGGTAATTCAGCAAGGGACTGGATAACAGCATTGCTGGTTCTAAGGACAATTAAAAGAAAAACTTTCTGAGTGCACAAGTGGTGGTTTATGGACTTGCTATATTCTCTGCAAGAATCTTCGATGGTGATTGTGCACCTGCACAGTTGCAACGGATGGCTGCTGGCCGTCTCTACCAGGACTACAGTGGGTCTGCACCTCTGGTGGCCCACCAATACCATTATCTCTACAAGGACTACAGTGGGTCTGCATCTATGATGACCTACCAACGCCATTATTTCTACAAGGACTGCAGTGGGTCTGCACCTCTGGTGGCCCACCAATACCACAATCTCTACCAGGACTCCAGTGGGTCTGCTCTGTGATGACCTACCTAACAATATTCTTCAAAACGTCGAATGAACTCTGCTGTGGGTTTGCTCTGTTGTGGCCCATTACCTGTCAGCATGTCAAGAGTCAGCACTGTCTTTCCGTTGGAAGGACAACACTACTTCTTCAAGACTGCATGGAAATCCACTACTTCTGTGTGCATTGTCTTTTACTGCTCAGACTTTGAGAAAAGAAACGGCAGTTTCACTGTGATGAATGATCAAGACTGTCTTTATAGACTGTGAGAAAATTTTAGCTTTTGACCAACATTGTATCAATAAGTGTGTGCATTTTATATCGTTGTTACTGTAATTGTGAAAAATTTTTGTCAAATCTGTATTGGCCAGTGCCCAACACCATTTGTAAAAATTTTTTGTGGGGAGCATGGGGGCTATGTAAGTAGGCTGTTTATGTTTTCTCTATGTAAGTAGGCTGTTTATGTTTTCTTATTGGCAACGTTACATAGCGCTCAATATGAAAATCACTGGCTGTGCTGTGTGCAGTCTGTGGCTAGTTTGCATTGTTGTCTGCCATTGTAGTGTTGGGCAGCGGCAGCTGGATGTTAACAGCGCGTAGCGTTGCGCAGTTGGAGGTAAGCCGCCAGCAGTGGTGGATGTGGGGAGAGAGATGGCGGAGGTTTGCAGTTTGTCATGAGCTGATATATATATATATATTATGATTTGTGATGATATTAAGGTAAATACATTGTTTGCTCTCTATTAATATCTTTCATTTGCTAACTACCCCTATCAGTAGTTAGTGCCTTCAGTAGTTTGAATCTTTTATTTAGCTGGCAGTAGTGGCGCTCGCTGTATTGCAGTAGCTTGAGCAGCGAAGATTTTTGTGAGGTAAGTGATTTGTGAAAGGTATAGTTTAATGTTTGTCAGGGCCATTCTTTAGTAGGGAGTTTTGAAAGTCAGATTGCGTTGCGCTAAAAATATTGTGTGTCAGTTTAAGGACAGTCATGTATAATTGTTAATAAGGGGACGTTTCAAAGCAAGAGTAAACAGGAGGAGGAACAAGAGGAAGCTGGAGGAGGAGTTTGCAGAGGATGAAGATAATCTATCCTATGGACCTGGAATGCACTAAAAAGTTAATCCAATCTTTGTCGCTCGATTCCCAAAACTTTTATTTTCTCATACTAATTACATGTTTTCTAAGGATCTTTCATACATATTTGTTTCAAACTTTCAGTAAATGTTACACTGTACCTTCTGCATAATTTAACACAGCCTTTTTCCAAAAAACTGTATATTTTTGAGTATATAAACAAAAAATTGCAAAAAAATGTTGTGAATTTTCATTACAATTGAAAGAAAATCATCTTTAATAACTGAACTAAAATTTCGTAAAATCCCTGTGTTAAGCTGTAGCCCATATTCCAATAAATAATCTGTAAAAAGTTCATCTTCCTACCTCAAATACTTTGTGAGGAAAGATGTAATTTATAAGCGTTATTTTAACATTGCAAGTATAGGGCGTTCCGGAGCCCCTTAAACTATCGATAGCACTGTCGGCTTCTGTCCGTCCCTACTTAAGCCAAGAAAAAATATTGTACAATGTTGACCTTACCCGAGTTCAGACACGAAGCATTGGATTCAAGACAACGGGTAGGCTAATTACAGGACAACGCGTACCACAATAACAGTGGTAAAGGGAACCGAGCCGAAACCAATGCAGGAACGGTAACGGTAGTGGGAGTGGAAATATCCGAAATACATCCCATCAAGGTTATGGAAATAGCCATGCACGGGAAGGTAATAACCGACACCATTTCGGAAAGAAAAGAAGGTATAACAATCGGTTACCGGAATGACAACCACAGAAATAATCAAGGTAACATCATTATTCCACAAACATGGCCAAACAACGAACAAACGAACTGGGAATCGAATACTACACCTCGAAACAGTGGACAACACCATTCGATGCAGAACATCAACCCGAACCAAAGAAATAAGAATAACAGTTATAATACTGCGAACTGGCGGGTACAAAACCATCCCGTGAGGCTAAATGAAGTGATTGAAAGTAATCAACTTTCAAACAGCCTGCCAACAAACTACTAGTGATCGGGAGTAGTGTAGGGATCAATAAGCGAAAACAGATCAATCTGATCCATTACAATAACTGTGCTGTTATACACTCCTGGAAATGGAAAAAAGAACACATTGACACCGGTGTGTCAGACCCACCATACTTGCTCTGGACACTGTGAGAGGGCTGTACAAGCAATGATCACACGCACGGCACAGCGGGCACACCAGGAACCGCGGTGTTGGCCGTCGAATGGCGCTAGCTGCGCAGCATTTGTGCACCGCCGCCGTCAGTGTCAGCCAGTTTGCCGTGGCATACGGAGCTCCATCGCAGTCTTTAACACTGGTAGCATGCCGCGACAGCGTGGACGTGAACCGTATGTGCAGTTGACGGACTTTGAGCGAGGGCGTATAGTGGGCATGCGGGAGGCCGGGTGGACGTACCGCCGAATTGCTCAACACGTGGGGCGTGAGGTCTCCACAGTACATCGATGTTGTCGCCAGTGGTCGGCGGAAGGTGCACGTGCCCGTCGACCTGGGACCGGACCGCAGCGACGCACGGATGCACGCCAAGACCGTAGGATCCTACGCAGTGCCGTAGGGGACCGCACCGCCACTTCCCAGCAAATTAGGGACACTGTTGCTCCTGGGGTATCGGCGAGGACCATTCGCAACCGTCTCCATGAAGCTGGGCTACGATCCCGCACACCGTTAGGCCGTCTTCCGCTCACGCCCCAACATCGTGCAGCCCGCCTCCAGTGGTGTCGCGACATGCGTGAATGGAGGGACGAATGGAGACGTGTCGTCTTCAGCGATGAGAGTCGCTTCTGCCTTGGTGCCAATGATGGTCGTATGCGTGTTTGGCGCCGTGCTGGTGAGCGCCACAATCAGGACTGCATACGAGCGAGGCACACAGGGCCAACACCCGGCATCATGGTGTGGGGAGCGATCTCCTACACTGGCCGTACACCACTGGTGATCGTCGAGGGGACACTGAATAGTGCACGGTACATCCAAACCGTCATCGAACCCATCGTTCTACCATTCCTAGACCGGCAAGGGAACTTGCTGTTCCAACAGGACAATGCACGTCCGCATGTATCTCGTGCCACCCAACGTGCTCTAGAAGGTGTAAGTCAACTACCCTGGCCAGCAAGATCTCCGGATCTGTCCCCCATTGAGCATGTTTGGGACTGGATGAAGCTTCGTCTCACGCGGTCTGCACGTCCAGCACGAACGCTGGTCCAACTGAGGCGCCAGGTGGAAATGGCATGGCAAGCCGTTCCACAGGACTACATCCAGCATCTCTACGATCGTCTCCATGGGAGAATAGCAGCCTGAATTGCTGCGAAAGGTGGATATACACTGTACTAGTGCCGACATTGTGCATGCTCTGTTGCCTGTGTCTATGTGCCTGTGGTTCTGTCAGTGTGATCATGTGATGTATCTGACCCCAGGAATGTGTCAATAAAGTTTCCCCTTCCTGGGACAATGAATTCACGGTGTTCTTATTTCAATTTCCAGGAGTGTATGTGATGGATTGTTCTGTGAGGAAAATACAGTACAGTAATACACGGTACCTTTGAAGCGGAAGTAGCTAGAGTACCTACAGTAGTAATAACAGACAACAGTGCGCCGCGCGGGATTAGCCGAGCGGTCTCAGGCGCTGCAGTCATGGACTGTGAGGCTGGTCCCGGCGGAGGTTCGAGTCCTCCCACCGGCATGGGTGTGTGTGTTTGTCCTTACGGTAGTTTAGGATAAGTAGTGTTACGGACTGATGACCTTAGCAGTTAAGTCCCATAAGACTTGACATACATTTGAACGTTTGATTAGACAACAGTGCATCGGTGAACGTTATTTCTTTTAATCTGTTTAAACAAATATGTGAGAAGGGTGCACCACCCACATTACTAGTTCAGAATTGTAGAATTATTGGTGTGATAGGCACCAGGTCGAAGAACATTAGTTGGCAAACTAAGTTGGAAATATTGACAGGAAATAGAACCTTACACTGCACGTTCCTGGTGGTTGAGAATCTGTCAGCCGACTGTATTATTGGCGTAGGGTATCTGCAAGTCTTCTCAGTAGAAAAATGCTACACCTATAGTACAGCTGATGGAAAAAATATATAATTCTGGATTTGCTCAACACAAAAGCTCGCCATGGCAAATTCTGCAAGCCAGTGAAAATCAAGTTTGTAGGTACTGAACCTCCACTGACAGGCGTAGTTCAGTTGCTATAGCCGATGTAACCAAGTATGCTAATGTTGACAACAAGAAGCAAGATCCAGGGGCAATATTTTAGAATCAGATTACTTAAGTGAGCAGCAGAGAAATCAACTATGCAATATCTTGTATAGATATCTACATGTCTCTGCAGAAAAACCAGGCATAATAAAAGGATATATCCATGCATGTTAAGCCCCATGAAATGTTTTGTCACTCAACCTACTCGATTCCCTGAACCAAGAGAGTCTGTAAACAGAGAAATCAAGAAAATGCTAGAACTGGGACTAGTACAATCATCCTTACCTTCATGTAGTAGTCCTCTATTACCTTAGCCAAGTCAGTAGTTTACACTTAGTACTGGATGCACGAGCAGTCAATAAGATTATAATAGCTGTCAAACAAGGCCAGAAAACCGAGAACAACGAATACAGAGATTTTATGGTGTGCAATATCTATCTTCAATATATTTACGAAGTTCGTACTTGCAGATTTGCTATCTGAGGAATCAAGAATATATACCGCATTCACTTTCAACAGCAGAAGTTACCAATTTCGTGTAAATTAGGGGTTTATACCCATATTAACATATCGAAAAATTTAATTCATAAATATGACATTTGTATTGTATATATCTGGGTAAATATTTCATTTCAGTTTTCATGTACGTAGTAGAGCAAGTTGTGAGACGAAAAAAACCTGAAAGCAGTTTCATGGATATTGTAAAGAGAAGCTGAAATGCATTTAAAGGACACTAAATATTGACTTAGGCAGAACTCCATTTTACTTGTGAAGCCGAAACGTTTATGAAGACAGCTTACATAGTAAACTGTAAATAGCATTATAGTCTCCAGAATGAGATTTTCGCTGTGCAGCGGAGTGTGCGCTGATATGAAACTTCCTGGCAGATTAAAACTGTGTGCTCTAGTAGAGCACTTGCCCGCGAAAGGTAAAGGTCCCGTGTTCGAGTCTCGGTCGGTGCACACGGTTTTAATCTGCCAGGAAGTTTCATATCAGCGCACACTCCGCTGCAGAGTGAAAATTTCATTCTGGAAACATACCCCAGGCTGTGGCTAAGCCATGTCTCCGCAGTATCCTTTCTTTCAGGAGTGCTAGTTCTGCAAGGTTCGCAGGAGAGCTTCTGTAAAGTTTGGAAGGTAGGAGACGAGATACTGGCAGAAGTAAAGCTGTGAGGACCGGGCGTGAGTCGTGCTTCGGTAGCTCAGATGGTAGAGCACTTGCTCGCGAAAGGCAGAAGTCCCGAGTTCGAGTCTCGGTCGGTGCACACAGTTTTAATCTGTCAGGAAGTTTCAGCATTATAGTTTACGAAACAGGATTTGTAGATAATGCTTTAGTTTTAAGATTATTTATTTATCCTTTAGCTCCAAAGTATGTGATTAGTTGTAAATAACAATGCCCTATTCTTGCCAGAAGTACATGTCCTGCAAGCTCAAGATAAAAGTTTTGAGTAATAGTAGATGTACTCACATTGATAAATAGTAAAGGACATATTTTCTATAGGATGATGTCCTGTGTCAGTGCTTTAGCCAGCAGGCAAGGGGCTCAGGTCATCTATCTTGCAATTAAACTATGTGCTTACATTTGGCACTTACTGATGTCAAGCATCAGTTTTGCGTTTTAGAGTTATTTTTTGTGTGCCGTCTTATCTCTATGGTATAAGATTGAGAATGGCCCTTGAACTGGGTTTACCTTAGATGCCATATAGGAACAAAACACATATGTGTAAAGCACGGCCGCACAGCACGTAAAATAATGACTAAACACAGTTTGCATCCCGAATTTTCAAATATATTAAAAAAACTGATATAATTAATGTTCGTGTACAGCCATGTTCCAATGTAAATATTAAACAAGTAGTGTAAAGTAATGTTATATCCAACGATTCTCCACACAGCGAACAAACAAGCTAATTTGGACGTTAGATGAAACGCATAGCTTGAGTATCACCGCAATTTGACTCAAAAGACTGTATTAATTGAAAATGAGTAACATAACGAATGCCAAAGTCAGTTCTATTAAAGACTTTCAGAGAAAGGTGTAGTAGGTGATCTTTGTGTACAAATAAACAAAACTGTACAACTGAACTAGTATGTGAAAACAACAAACGTACTAGTGTTGCGAAGTACATAATAACATTGACACTTACCTTCAGTGAAGTGTTTACTCACGCGTGCAGGTGCAGCATCCTGTGTGGAAGCTCTTAGGTAAAGCACAAGTAACCGTTCTAGGAAACTCACACTGCTATGAACCGGAGTGTACATAGCGTGCAACGTAAACCGCACCTCGACAGTGTTCCGTATGAAGCTCTGGATTGTCGCAGTGGATTGTGAGCCACGTGGTCGTCCAGTACTTGCGGTATTCAAAAACATGGAGATTTGTCACCGCTAACCTATGAACGCACTTTCAGTGCAAATAATGCTAGCGTAATATGCCAATAAATAAACAAATAACAATCAGGATGCAGTTGGAAAGAAACAATAATGTGGACAAAAGTAGAGATAGCAAAACTTCACTGTGATGAACAAAAAGCAAACAAAAGAAATAAATGAACAGAATGAAATGTAAACTATCACCACGAACAGAATATACAAACATTATATGCATCCATAGGACAATATATGTACTAATATACCCTCTTTCAGCCGAACAACATAATTGTTTGCCTGTATATTAATGCTTAATCGATAGTATTTCATGTTGACCAGACCAAAGATGCCTGTCCTGTGGAAGATCAATACTTATCCGGCTGTATCCCATAACTAGCTGCAAATTCTGGCATGTGTTACCATGTTCCTGTCCACATCTGAGTGTCCTGGCATCGACAATCATCGACCAGCAAAAACCGTCGTTCTAACAATCTGTCGCAAGGTATATCATCGCATTTACAAATCATTGTTCTCGATGTTGTCAAATTGTGAATAATTCTTGATCGAAATCTGTTTTGTAAAGACTTAGGATTTTCACTTGTGAGAAAGAACATTTATGACAAACTCACATAATGAGCCTTTAAATGGAAAAACTATATGATAACAGACTCTTATGAGAAAGAATTGTTCAAAAACTGAACATTCTATATAATAATCCCGTCTGAAATGTGTTATCATGAACATTTTATGGGCTTCAGAACTTAATGTGTTTTCAGAATGAGATGACAAAATACCGATGAATTTCTGCAATATTTGTACTGTCTTGTAATATGTAAAATATTATTGTACTTTGCTATCCAAATATTGAAATAATTTTCAGTGAAGAAACAGAGTGAGGAATGTGTTTCCATCTCTTGGTTTTTTACCCCATTTTCCTTGGGATCATGCCTGAATGGGTGGAAAAGTAATTACAGTCGGGGAAAAAGTTAGAACACAGGTCTCAGACAAATAACAAAGGCAACAGTAAGGTGTAAATGAAAATATAAAGTACTCAGCTAATCGCCCTTTTTCTGAAATGAAAGACGAAGTATCTATGTTGCATGTAAAACCATGAACTTATGCCCATGAACTGTGAAAACAACAATGAAATGACTTTAGTTAAATATTGATCTCCAACAGTCAAAACAGTGTGACCTCAACATTTAGTGGGCATTTTATAAGGTCCCCAACGTTTACACGAAATATACCCAAAGCAATGTCACTATGCAAGACACCTCTGGATTATGTATAGACAATCATACAAAGATCATAATGTGTAATTAGTGTAGATAGCAATGGAACAAGTGCACTGTTCTCTGTTTGGCTCTGCTCTTTCTTGCTCTTTTCTTTCTGCCATTGTGCTTCTCTCTCACAGTTAGTTTGATTCATGTTACGCAATTAATTCTGTGGATTCGATGAAATGTTCGTAGAAGATCATTCTTGGACGTTACTTAATTATTTGCAACTGGAACTGTTATTGGAAATCAGAAAATCACGTACGTGCATTTGATTATAATGTGTTTCAATTAGAGGATTTTTGTTTTAAATATTAGGCAAAAAATGTTTGCAGTGTGGAATAGTGTAAGCTGATTTTTATTTCCTTAAAATAAGTCCTTCCTTTGCAGATACATAATTTTGTGGATTTCCGTAAGTATGGAAGCATATCTTTTGGTTATTATAGTTGCGTGTGCCATTTCATCTGCTGTAGTCTTTTGTTTGGAAAATACGATAGAACCTGCAATAATTTTAATATTACAAAATCTGATAATCAGTTTAATGGTAATTTCTGCAGAGATACATATTTACATTCGCGGTCAGTAACAAATATTATCAGAAGATTTGCTCTCCAATCCGAAATTGTGGCCTGTTGCTACTTTCAGAAGAAATTGCATTAAATTTCATAAACATTCAGAATTAAGTCAGTTATTTAATGAAAGAGGCCCAAGTTTCTTTTAGTGATGCCATCATTCTTTTCATTTCAATATAAAAATAGTTCACAGCCTGAAATTGCCTTCCATATGAACTGCAAGAAAATAATTAAATGACAATTAGCGGATCTGAACGGTGGAATGAGGTTGTGAGGGACCAGCCCGAATCTGCAGTTTCCTTCCAAAAGTTGACATCTTGCTACCTAAAAGTTTTTTGATGTACACAGCAAGTACATACGATTTGCAGACAAAAATACCTGTACCGTCCCTTCGTTTGTCCAATGATTTAATCGGTTTTTAAGACCAAAATGTATTCGGAATGAATCGTCACTCTGCAGCGAAGTGTGTGCACTGATTTGAAAGTTCCCAGTAGATTAAAACTGTGTGCCGGGCCAGGACTCAGATCTAAGACGTTTGCTTTTCGCGGAAAAGAGCTCTACAGACTGAGCTACCCAAAGACGACTCTTTACCTGTCTTTACAGCTTCACTTTCTCCAGCACCTCATATTACGGATGGGAAAAGCGACCAGTTACAACCGATACTGGTATTTTAGTTATAAACAATAGGTATTTTTCAGTGTTTATGTGGCCTCGGTTATAACAGGTATTTTTCATAAGGTTACCTTTCATTAGGAAATAATGAAGGAGAACTGAAATAATGGTAACAATAATAAATTAAAAACTAACAAAAATGTACAATTAAAAGTAGAAAGTAAATGATCTGCTGCTTGTGACTGTACAATCTGCCTTTATCTGCTTGTAGCCTTGAAAACGGGCCAATTAACACAAAAAGAGAGTTCTTCAACCTTTCGCTTTTCACCTGTTGGCAATGACTGTGTATAATGTACCAAGAGTGGTATGGTCTCCCTTACTACGTGATGTTTGAGGAGAATTTCAAAAAATCAGTATCAGTAGGGTAAACTAATGGTTTTTTTATAGAGTCCAAACACTTATCACTTATCGAAAAAAGCAGCGAAACGTGAACGGACTAAATTTTCTTTTATTTTCATATTTTATTTAATATTTTGATTTTATATATCTTAAAAAAAGAGAGACACAATTTTTAAGTCTTTGCTCGACTTCTACGTTAATTTCAGGAAATAATAGGAATAAAATACCGAAAATCGATTATTTCAGATACCGGTTATTTTGAGCGGTTTTAAGAGTCCGGTTAAACTGACGTGAAAAAAGATCGGCATAAGCGAAAACTGATAGTTTCAGCGATAACCGCCATCCGTACCTCATCTTCTAAGTACCAAACTAGTTCTAGTCATGGAAGTTAACAACGAGAAATTCTGTGAAGTTAGCAAGGTAGGAAATGAGGTATTGGCGGAAATAAGGTATGAGGACGGGTCCAGAGTCGTATACGGGTAGCACGGCCGGTAGAGCACTTCTCCGCGAAAGGCAAAGGTCCCTTGATTGAGTCTTGGTCGGGCTCACAGTTTTAATCTTCCAGGAACTTTCGAAGTGTTTTGCTTACAATAACCATCTGTGGAAATCACCTGTGAAGGAACGGACAGCTGCGCCCGAGTGACGACTGAGAATTCTGTGCTTGTGTTGACAAGATGCGGAGGATATATACAAGGAAAAATATTAATCGACCGCAATGTTATAGCAACTGGGAGTGAGAGCGCTTCGGTCGCTTCATAATGAGTTTTTATCGTGATATTTCACGAGGACACGTTGAGCCACTTGATAGTTATGCACAACTGTATTGAAATCATTCAAATTGCGACGCGCCACCACTGAACTTGTTCACCGTACTTGTTTAGTGTTGAGGAGAACAGCAACGGAAGGTCAAGCGCAACAATATCATGGTCGGATAGTATTTCACATTCGCTCAATCGCCCCACAACACTTCGAGCCAGAGAAAGTATGGTGTCTTCGATGTAGCAACGTACTTTCACTTGGTTCACGACTGAACTTTTATTAGGATCTTGGTAGCAACGTTCTTCGTTTAGAGGAAGCAGATTCATGAAACCATTATAATGCATTCATTTTAACTTTTACAATAGTTTTTTTTGTCCTTCTGGCTGATCGTTTGTGAGCTACAGGAAAATAGCGACAGCTGTGTAAATGTTCGTTTACACAAAAAATACTACGGAAATTTTCGATTCCTTTCAGCGACATCTGCATGTCATTTTTATTTTCTGCCACATTGCAAAGTCACCATTTACTCCAGTTACAACCGTCAGGAACATTTTCTCTGATGTTTCGGCTGATACTTGCGATTTAGTTTCTGTAACGTGTCATCCCAAATTTGGCCAGCTCGTTTATCTGATTTTACTCTATAAGCGCACCAAATACACAATTAGTCATTCCCAGGAGACATCACAATAATACCTCGCAACACCACCTCTAGCTATGGTAATAGCCTCAACATGAATCCTCTGTGAGGCCCAATTCTATCCAAACGGAATCAACTACGACCAAGTGCACCACAGACTACGGTTCACTGAGAACAGGGAACTGCGAATATCATTTAACACCCCTAAGCCGGTGCAGCAGTATTTTACCCTTTCGCATTGATTCATGTATCAACAGAAAACATCACGCTGTGGGCGAGGAGCACTGCGCTGTGGCAGCTATAATGTTCTGATGTGTCCACAAAAATTTGCAAACTATGCGGTCTGACGTTCTGATTATCAGAACGTGGGAAACTTCCTTATCGCAGCGCCGAAATCCCGGCAGATTTCAATGTGAGTTGCATCCGTTCACTGGTCTGGCTAATCCAATATGTCACACGTCAGACGGCTCTCTAAGGACGGAAAAGTTCACCCGTGCAGCACTTGATATGTCCGAGACGATTTGCAAAATGGTTCAAACGGCTCTGAGCACTATGGGACTCAACTTTTGAGGTCATCAGACCCCTAGAACTTAGAACTACTTAAACGTAACTAGCCTAATGACATCACATACACCCATGCCCGAGGCAGGATTTGAACCTGCGACCGTAGCGGTCTCGCGGTTCCAGACTGTGGCGCCTAGAACCGCACGCCACTCCGGCCGGCGACGATTTGCAGTTTCACTGTTGTTACACTTGGAAACTACTTCTAACTCTTAGTCCGCCACGAGATACAGAACACCACTAGGGAAAGACCTGAAGTTCTCCACCAGGGGAGGACCAGAAGACTAAAAAGGAAAAGAATCACCACCACTTTCCACCAAGCCTCGGTAAGGGAACCGAATTAGTAAAACCAAAGCCGCCTACACATTATACATAGCAATCGAATTATCCTCTACTAATAGAATATAATAATTCCAATCCCAAAGAAAGCAGGTGTTGATAGATGTTAAAGTTACCGAACTATCAGTTTAATAAGCTGCAAAATACTAACGCGAATTCTTTACAGACGAACGGAAAAACTGGTAGAAGCTAACCTCTGGGAAGATCAGTTTGGATTCCGTAGAAATATTGGAACACGTGAGGCAATACTGACCTTACGACGTATCTTAGAAGAAAGATTAAGGAACGGCAAACCTACCTTCCTAGCATTTGTAGACTTAGAGAAAGCTATTGACAATGTTGACTGGAATACTCTCTTTCAAATTCTAAAGTTGGCGGGTTAAAATACAGGGAGCGAAAGGCTATTTGCAATTTGTACAGAAACCAGATGGCAGTTATAAGAGTCGAGGGACACGAAAGGGAAGCGGTGGTTGGGAAGGGAGTGAGACAGGGTTGTAGCCTCTCCCCGAAGTTATTCAATCTGTATATTGATCAAGCAGTAAAGGAAACAAAAGAAAAATTCGGAGTAGATATTAAAATCCATGGAGAAGAAATAAAAACTTTGAGGTTCGCCGATGACATTGTAATTCAGTTAGAGACAGCAAAGGACTTGGAAGAGCAGTTGAACGGTAGGGACAGTGTCTTGAAAGGAGGATATAAGATGAACATCAACAAAAGCAAAACGAGGATAATGGAATGTGGTCGAATTAAGGCGAGTGATGCTGAGGGAATTAGATTAGGAAATGAGACACTTAAAGTAGTAAAGGAGTTTTGCTATTTGGGGAGCAAAATAACTGATGATGGTCGAAGTAGAGAAGATATAAAATGTACACTGGCAATCCCAAGGAAAGCTTTTCTGAAGAAGAGACATTCGTTAACATCGAGTATAGAATTAAGAGTCAGGAAGTCGTTTCTGAAAGTATTTGTATGGAAGTGAAACATGGACGATAAATAGTTTGGATAAGAAGAGAATATAAGCTTTCGAAATGTGGTGCTACAGAAGAATGCTGAAGATTACATGGGTAGATCACGTAACTAATGAGGAGGTATTGAATAGAATTGGGGAAAAGAGAAAGTTGTGGCACAACTTGACTCAAAGAAGGGATCGGTTGGTAGGGCATGTTCTGAGGCATCAAGGGAACACCAATTTAGTATTGGAGGGCAGCGTCGAGGGTAAAAATCGTAGAGGGAGACCAAGAGCTGAATACACTAAGCAGATTCAGTAGGATGTAGGTTGCAATAGTTACTCAGAGATGAAGAAGCTTGCACAGGATAGAGTAGCATGGAGAGCTGCATCAAACCAGACTCGGGACTGAAGACCACAACAACAACAATTGAATCTCCCCTCTTGACAGTTCTGTTGGCCTGATAGCCAAGCCAGACACAGCACCGAGGTTCCCACGCTGGGGGAGCAAGCCTCCAATTTTCATATCCTGCGAGGAGCCAATCAGCGACTCCAAATCTCTCTCTTGTCTGAAAAAAGAAGGTTTTAGTCTAGGGAGGCGTCGTTCTCACGGTAAACATGGCCATATTTCCGCAAAAAATATCTACCTGAGTGGGACCACAGTCCCTCACTTATAGAGAGGTCTAATCTTTCGGGGACGACTATTTCCACTTCCTGAGAGAAGGCTGTGAAGCTTCCCAGACAGTCGTACCAGTGCCTCTCGATAAGTCAGATTGCGTTGTAAGAGGGATTAATTCAGGGGAGAATTTGCGTAACTTATACTCTCATGTATGCTTTAACAATCAGAGAGCACTCCTTTTCTGATCTGTGTTGTATTTTTTGCGTAAGATTTATCAGTTAGTTGTAGTTAGAAACAGATTAATAAACCTTATCATTATTTTGTAAACTTAAATACGCCATTATTCTCGTTCATACTCCCTTAACTAATCACTGTTTCTACTTTATTGTGGTGGTACGTGGGTACACCAGTAGTTTAAGGTTCAGTCTTATTAAATTAATTAATTTAGTTATTAATTAGAGTTCTGAAAGTGACCACAGGCATAGGCAACAAACATGCCACAAGTAAATTCACAAATTCATTTACAAAAATTAAGGGTGTAGCTTGCGATCTGAAAGTTATTGAGAAGATAATACTTTTCTGTAAAAGTAATAACATTTTGCGTCAGTCAGACATATATTTATGATTCAAGCAAGCGACGTCTTGCAAAGACATCAAGTATGAAAGGACGAGGGCAGTTCACAATAATTTTCACATAGTCTGCATTTATCCAGACACGATCAACCAACTGGCATAACAAATACTTGTTTCATCTCGGCAGGCAACATGTTTCCATTGATTTACTGTCGATTCTAGATGATTCCATGCCAGTTGCAATGAATTTGACGGTGTCGTTGGGTCAGCATGGGAACACGCAGCGATTGTCTACTGCAGAGCCCCATCTTCCGTAATTTGTACTGGACAATTTACTATGAAACACCTTTGCTGCACAGTACCGTACTCTGTCATTACAGCACCACGCTTCTTCTGCCATCATGCTTTACAGAGCGGGTATGCTTCCGACCTCCATGCTCTTTGTCGAGACGTTGACCTCCAGCAACTTTTTCGCTTACTCGTAGTTTCACTGTCTTTCAAATACTTTCCGCGGATGATCACTACAGTAGCACGTGGACAGTCGATTAGCTTCACCGTTTCCGAGATGCTCGTTTCCAGGATCTGGCCGATAAAAATCTGTCCTTCGTCAAAGTCGTTTATTTCAGTGTATTTCTCCATTTGCTGCCCGTATCTTCGGTAGAATGAGTATCCACTCATCTGTACTCTGGTTATGAACTTTCCTCACTACATCAAGTGCCCACAAGGCCACCACACGCAGTTTTCAGTCGCTATAATATGTTGGGTCGTCTGTATACATTTTTAAGATGATGTAACCTACACAACTGCGATGTATAATTGCTCGTAGAAAGAAGTTATGTTCAGGAGATACATAGCCCAGTCACATTTATGTGACCACCTATCGAAAACCTGAATAACCACCTTCTGCAGTGTGGACGTGCAGGAAGAGAGTAAATAAGATTTTGGAAGTTACCTACAGGGATGTTTAGCCATGCCGACTCCAGTGCCGTGGCAAGCTGTGGTAGGTCTCATGGATTAGGATCCATGGCGCGAATATCTGTTCGTGATGGTCCCACAGATTCTAGAGTGGCTTTGGCAGCCAGGGGTGTGTGGTAAACTCATTGTGCTGCTCTTCGAACCACGCATGTGTAGTGCGAGCTGTGTAACACATTGCCCGTCTTGCTGGTAATGCCACTGTCCCGAGGAAAAGCTAACTGCATGTAGACTGGACATAGTCCCCAAGGGTAGATGCGTACTTGTGTTCATCCATCGTTCCTTCCAGGCAGAGATCAGCCAAGGAATGCCAGGAAAACATTCCATCCTGGAGACTCACAACATTGCTGCAGAGCCATACACGCCAGCAGCCATCTGCCCGATGAAGCACAAAACGTGATTCATTTGAAATGGCCACCTGTCGCCACTCAGTGGGTGTCCAGTTGCGGTATTGCCATGCCACATCCGGCCTTAATCACCAATGAACAGCGATCAGCACAGATGCAAGAACCAGGCGTCTGCTGGCAGCAACGTTCGCTGAACAGTTGCTGAGGAAACACTGTTGGCAGCCCCTTGGTTCATCGGGGCGATCAGTTGCTCAACAGTTGCACGTCCAGTCGCCCGAACGCATCTACACAGCCGTCGCTCACCCCTGTCGTCCATGGCCTTCGGTGCACTACAGTTGCCTCGTCACCCGTTTCGGATAGCACCATTTTGCGATCAACGCTATACTTTAACCACTGCAGAACACGAGCAGTTTACAGGTTAGTCGTTTCAGAAATGCTTCCATCCTTGGACCGAAAGCCAATGATCATGCTCTTTTGGACTTCAGATAAATCGCTCCGCTTATCACAACGACAGTCCTGTTTTCCGCGTCGCTACGAAACTCTTCGCCTTCCACTGTTAGTGCTGCCAGGTGGTTATTGTAGGTTGACGTCGGACGTATACGATGGTCACATTAATGACTGGACCGTGTACTAGGCTGACAGCGTTTTTGCGGTAGAACTGTAAAGAAATTTGGGACTAGAAATTTATTTAAAAATATTTAACATTTGTTACTTGACTGTTGAGACCATTGAACCGTTGCCTCTGGTGAAATTAGAGTAATCTGAGAAAATTATGTAGGTATATGAAGATCGAGCGCACAGCATAGCACTGTCTATTGCTTCAAGAAGACGATGTATCGTATGTTAGTAGGAGCTAAGTCTGCACCTACTATGAGTGGTACAGTGTAGCTGCTGTTTTCGTATTACTTCTCACACAATTCTGGTCCCAAAGTACATTGTTTTCAACGACGTACGTAATAAACCAGTTAGTTACATAGAACAAACATCCACTTCTGGGTGCTCTTGCTCCACTGACGGACTTGTTCCCACACTTTCCGCTGTATAACTTAGGATTCATTCACTCGTGTTTAGACCGGTATTCCTCGGCAAAGATTGATACATTTGCCGTTATTTGTCATACCCTAAAGTTTGTCTATTCATCCCTTTGTGTAGGTTACAACCCAAAGGACTTTCTGGCACACGTTTTGCGGAAGTTCACAGAGTAGGAGAGCAGGTTTTAGAAGTCCATGCCTTATTTTCTATGTACAAACTGATGAAACCCAAAACCCGACAGAGATTTTCCAAGCTGCCTTCTGGGGCCATATCGATGTCATAACAACCAACACCAGTTAATGTACTTTAATTTCCTCTCCTTGCCACAACTGTTCAAAGATCCTTCCAGTCCCTCGATGTCTGCCTCCGTAGATTACTAGTATTTTTCTCTTTCTCTGTCTTACGTACTCTTTTTCTAGAAGAAAAAGAACCGCAGCTGCAAGATATGATTACGGAAAGATGAGCTGGCACTGAGCTAACCGCTCGGGTCTGCGGTTTTGTGGTGCAGGGAATACTGTGGTCTTGCGTAATCAGAGAGAAATGTAAGCGCCCATTCCGAAGCCAGTGTATCCCGTTTCTGCGTGGTGACGCTATTCGGCGCAGAGAAACTCTAAGATTGACTTTCAGAATAGCGGCGAATATGTTCTTCTTTCACTAGTCACGTTGAGACATATTTACGCCAGACTGCACTTGAAACGTTCGAGAAAGACGGCGGAATGGTAAGAGACTCGACACCCGTTCGGGAAGACAACGGCTCAAATACCGCCTTAGTCATCCAGATTTAGATTTTCCATGGTTTCCGTAAATCAACTAAACCAACTGCCGCGATGGTTTATTTGTCCCTGTCCTCCCCCAATCTGAGCCGTCGTTCTTATAACCTCGGCGTCGACTGCGTGTTAAATTCCCTCCCTCTTATTTCTACATTAATGTTTGAGACAAGTACAATTTTTTTCAAGAATCCTATGTCTAACCAATATCTGTATTTTTTAATTTTGCTTCAGCGTAATTGGTCTTCCTTTGCAAATATTGTTTTTCCTCTTTTTCAGTTTTGACAATTAGCAGATTAAAATTCTCATTTGTGCTATTTTTGATCGTTTTCTTGTCGAACCGATGTCGAAATCTGTATTAAACAAGGTGCGAGCTGTACGGGATATAATCATCAATGAATGGCTTCAGCTGTAAATGGGATACCTGATGAAATTTGTGGATTCTCTTCCTGGCGTCAGGGGGTGAGGGGGGGGGGGAGGGAGTGGTTACAGGATTGCCTCCACTAAACACATACCTCAGCCACTCTATCCGTACCGTCCCCGCATCTAACATGAGAATGCACGGAAATTTACCACTTCCAACTGTTTGCACAAAAGCTCAGTTTACAGCAGTGTCCCTTAAATGGCGTCCTACTCCCATTTTCCGCCAACTTATCACCTTGACAAGAGTCTGTCGCCTGGCCTAGGTAAAATGTTTTGTGGACCAGCCAGCACCTTTCTATCCAAGCCTAAGCGGAAGGAGGAGAGGATTTCGGCCAGAAGTCCCTCTGCAGGTATCATCCACTGGGCGCTGCCGCCCAGAATCACTCATACAGCCAGACCGCTGTACTCAGCATTTATGGCCACCAACTCATCTCTTTTCCTGTTCTCCATCGCCCTCACACAGGTACAAGTTCTCTACAGGTGACACATGCAGTTATAAGAACATTTGCCCACAATTTCCCCAGGTCATAAACCACATATACCAAATGTAGTACTGAGGAACACCTGGATCATGACCTAAAATACGAACGTTAAATTCACTGACAGTGTTGAGAGTGACACGCAACCTCTTATCTTCCACTGACAAAGACAGCATTTTTCAGTAGGACGGTTAGCCTTGTTACAGCGGCTGACTCGTACTACAATGGTTTAAGGAGCATGGCTATGAATTCACGTTAAAGACTTTGTTACTGAATTCGTACGATCTGAACCTGATGGAACATAGCTGGGACTCTATGAGTCTCTAGCTCGGCGCTCAGAAACCACTGGCCCACAATTTACGGGAACTGCTTGGCCTGTGAGAAGGCGTCTTATGCCACACACCTCCAGAAACTTGCGAAGAACTTACTGAATCCATTCCGCAAATAACAGCTGTAGTATTACGTTCCAAAGGTGGATTAAACTGCTTTTTGGCAGATGATCATAATCAATTGACTGATTAGTGTGGATATCGAGAAAATCATTGCGTTTACACAGTGACTTAAAATTGATCACGATATATTAACTGTACTGCTGCTGCTAACTGAGTGTTTTATTGATGAATTGTCAATAAGAATTCTAGATATTTCATTCGACTGTTTTGTGGGAAAGCATACAAATACATTACCCTGTGGTTTTCACGAAATCTCGAACCGAATGAAGTAGTGGCGCTGCTGGATTTTGCAGAAAACTATTCGTTTATGGTTTACAATGTTTTTCATTGTGAGAGCAACCACACTAGTATTCACCCTGTTAGCGTACACTACTATCAGCACATGAGGACGTTTTTACATCTCAATGCTGGAGTCTTAAAAACTTAGTAGGCACTTTCCCAGTTTTTCCTCCGTAACGAGACACAACTAGCGAGTTCGTGACAATCCGTCTCCTCTACAGAGCTGATAAAGGAGGAGTTAGATTGCTTTCTTACATTATAGTGGAACAAAATATTTTGTACAGTCTGATGAAAGTTGCACTGTTGGCCGTTAAAACTGCAACACCATGACGGCGTTAGGCTATGTATGTCAAACTGGCATTAAGTATACTACGTGCTTGGGTTTGCAAATGGTAAACATTTGACTACAACCGCACAAAGTACCGAGGGGCTTTCAATAAGTAATGCCACACATTTCTTTCTCGGCGCATTTCAGTTGGAAACACGCGGAATTCTTGTAGGACATTGTGCAACATCTCCACTTCAGCCAATGTAGTTTCATGACGTTCCGACAGGAGGTGGCGCTATACTAGCCTCCAAAACGGAGTCTGTAACGGATGTGCGATCCAAAGAGACAGTTCTCAGTGAGTTTCTTTTGGCTGAAAACTAGAGCATTGCAGACATTAATAGGCGCTTGTAGAATTGTTATGGAGACCTGACAGCGAATGAAAGCACGGCAAGTCGTTGGGCGAAGCGTCTGCCATTATCGTAGCAAGATCGCGCAAAACTATCCAATCTTCGGCGTGTCGGCCGACCACACACAGCTGTGACTCCTGCAATTTTGGAACCTGCAGACACTCTCATTCGAGGTGATCGACGAAACACAGTCAAACACTTCGCTGCACAGCTTCTCCTTCTCCATGACAATGCAAGGCATCATACAAGTGATAGGAACTCACAAAACTTCATTGGACTGTTTTTTTCTGATCCACTCTGCAGCACGGAACGTGGACCTTTCGACTTCCATCTGCTTGGCCCAATGAAGGATGCATTCTATGGGAAACAGTACGTGGATGATGAGGAAGTTATTCATGTAGCAAGACGTTGATGCGACGTCGACCAGTAGAGTGGTACCATGTGGGCATACTTGCTCTCCCAGTAAGAATGCTTTAGGCCGTCGCCGTGAGTGGAGATTATGATGAAACGTAGGGTTTTGTAGCCAAAAGAGTGGGGAATAATTTGATGTATCGAAATTCTGAATGAAACCAACCAGCTTTCAGAAAAAAATACGTTATATTTCTTATTAACGCCCCTCGTAGTTTGGAGTAACGCCATATACATTCTGTATATTGGGAATGGGTTTCACACTAATGAATCGTATTTCAATGTTGTTTGTTTATAAGAAGACAGAGTTATGCCTCGTATAAGAGGGAGGAACATCTACCAGCACCTGCTGCAGTTCTATAGCGACAAAATCGTGGCTTCTGGAGACTGTGTCGCTCGGATTGGTCGGGATACCAAGACTGGCAATCGAATATGGAATTTTTGGGAGCAGCAGGGCCGTACTCAACGATGTGCAAGATCTAATTGATCCCAGCTGACTAGTGCCCGAGACGATAGACCTATTAACGGCACAGAGTACCCTCTGCCACGCACCATATGGTCGCTGGCAGAGTATGTATATAGCTCGTACAGTAGATCGTTCGTCTGACTCTGCAGGGTCATACAATCCCGTGACGTACCTTGACTCAAGGAGTGAGGTTGTTGGCAGCAAGACGACTACCCACGCAGACCATTCGACCACGAATGGGCAACCACTAATGCGGCTTCTCTTGACGTGGCAGCAGAGGCAGAGGCGCGCCGACAATGGTGCACCCAACTCCAGTACTTGGCACAGAAATAGCACCATTCCGTCGTTCCAGACGAGACCAGTTTATATGTCATCATGTACACCACGTCATAAAAAGTGTCCGGACACCTGGCTGAAAATGACTTACAAGTTCGTGGCGCCCTCCATCGGTAATGCTGGAATTCAATATCGTGTTGGCCCACCGTTAGCCTTGATGACAGCTTCCACTCTCGCAGGCATACTTTGAATCAGTTGCTGGAAGGTTTCTTGGGGAATGGCAGCCCATTCTTCTCGGAATGCTGCCCTGAGGCATTTCCAAAACATCCCAAAAGTGTTCTGTAGGAATCAGGCCAGGACTGTGAGCAGGCCAGTCCATTACATGGACGTTACTGTCGTGTAACCATTCCGCCACAGGCCGTACATTATGAACAGCTGCTCGATCGTGTTGAAAGATGCAGTCGCCATCCCCGAATTGCTCTTCAACAGTGGGAAGCAAGAAGGTGCTTAAAACATCAACGTAGGCCTGTGCTGTGATACTGGCATGCAAAACAACAATGAGTGAAAGACCCTTCCATGAAAAAGACGACCATGCCGTAACATCACCGTCTCCAAATTTTACTGGTGGCACTACACATGCTGGCAGTTGACGTTCACCGGGCATTCGTCATACCCACACCCTGCCATCGGATCACCACATTGTGTACCGTGATTTGGCACTCCACACAATGTTTTTCGACTGTTCAATCGTCCAATGTTTACGCTCATTACACCAAGCGAGGCGTCGTTTGCATTTACCGGCATGATGAACAGCAGCTCGACCTTGAAATGCAAGTTTTCTTACCTCCCGCCTAACTGTCATAGTACTTGCAGTGGATCCTGATGCAGTTTGGAATTCCTTTCTGATGACCTGGATTGATGTTTGCCTATTACACATTACGACCCTCTTCAACTGTCGGCGGCCTCTATCAGTCAACAGACGAGGTTGGCCTGTTCACTTTTGTGCTGTCCGTGTCCCTTCACCTTTCCACTTCACTACAACATCGGAAACAGTGGACCTAGGGATGTTTAGGAGTGTGGAAATCTCGCGTGCAGACGTATGAGACAAGTGATACCGAATCACCTGACCACGTTCGAACTCTGTGAGTTCCGCGGAGCGCCCCATTCTGCTCTCTCACGACGTCTAATGACTATTGAGGTCACTGATATGGAGTACCTGGCAGTAGATGGCAGCACAATGCACTTTATATGAAAAACGTATGTTTTTGGGGGTGTCCGGATTCTTCTAATCACATAGCGTAGATAGACGTATTCACGATGGAACGTTGCCACATTGCAATCCTTCCCGTCCAATGGCCCCAGCATCTTGGTGTTTTGGCGTCATTTATCGGCGAGTATACAACACGATCATCTCTTCTTAGCGTAGTTGGTAATTTTGACAGCAGATATTACGTTTCTGGCGTGTAAAGGACGGTACTGTACCCCATCTTCAAGGTCTCGATGACTATGTTTCGACAAGATAACACAAAACGCCAGGTTTTCAAAGTTGCTCCGCTCCAACACTATACAGAATGTGTTCTAACGTTTTCCTCGTCAGCTCACTCACACATTTAAAACATAAGGTCAAGGGTTGCCGACACTATTACGCAACTACAACTGATCAATTCTGGCATAGAGCTGAAGTAGCGTGGAATGACTAGGCTAAGTTCGTCTGAATGCTCAGCGAGGTTCGAGCCCGTCCGTGGCGGTAACACTTTGTCCTTTATGTCAAACTATACAATATATTTTACCATACAATGACGGAAAAAATCGCAACACCAAAAAATAATTAATGTAGAGTAATAAAATTTCGGGAATACATTTGTCTTTGTAGCACATGTAAGTGATTGACATTGCAAGATCACAGGTTAATGCAAGAGCGAGATAGGCCACGCAAATGAGAAATTCTGGTACAATAACAACCAACGTAGTTGGCAGAATGTTGAATGCTAGCATGCAAACATGATGCATTGTGTTGTACAGGTGCCGGGTGTCAGTTTGAGGGATGGAGTTCCATGCCTGTTCCACTCGGTTGGTCAATACAGAGACAGTTAATGCTGTTTATGGATACCACTGGAGTTCTTGTTCGATGACGTCCCGTATGTGTTCGATTGGAGACAAATCTAGTGATTGAACAGACCAAGGCAACCCTGTAGAGCGTGTTGCTTTACAAGAGCGGTATGTGGGCGAGCATTATCCAGTGGGAAAACACCCTCAGGAATGCTGTTCATGAATGGCAGCACAACAGGTCGTATCACCAGACCGATGAACAAATTTGTAGTCAAGATGTGTAGGATAAGCAAGAGATTACTCCTGTTATCAAAGGAAATCGCACCCCAGACCATACCTCCAGGTGAAGGTCCAGTGTATGTAGCACGCAGAGAGGTTGGTTGCAAACCCTCAACAGGTCTCCTTCTGACCACAACACAACCGTCACTGGCACCGAGACAGAACCAGCTACCATCAGAAAGCACAACAGACCCAGACCCTATTATCCAATTAGCTCTCGCTTGACATGCAATGACGGTGGTTTGGGATCAATGGAACGCACGCTACAGGGCGTCTGGCTCGGAGTTGTCCTTGAAGTAACCGATTTGCAACAGTTCTTTGTGTCGCTTTGGTGCCAACTGCTGCTCAAATTGCTGCTGCAAATGCAGTAAGATGCACCAGAGCCTCACGAACACGATGGTCTTCCCTCTCGGAAGTGCCATGTGGCCATCCCGGGTGTGGTCTTCTCGCAGCGGTACGTTATCGTGACGACTGCAGCCAACAATCATGTACAATGGTACATTCCAGCCAATCCTTTCTGCAGTATAGCAGAAGGAACATCCAGCTTCTCGTAACTCAGTTACATGACGTCATTCAAACTTAGCGAGTTGCTGATAATGGCGTCTTTGTCGCCTTTGAGACATTCTTGACTAGAATTAACGCACCATGTCCCATCTCAAAGGTAACTAACGCCTATGACCGTTACAGCGTACATTTAAGACAAGCCTGATTTGCATCCTCATAGTGGCCACTCTCACGTGACTGGCGTGAAATCTGAATAGATTTCATCTTGCAGTTCCAGATACAGATATACCAAATTTCGTTAATTTCGCACAACTCATTCTCGGTGCTGCGGTTTTCTTCCGATATTGCGTACTCTTGCAGCTATTCTACATACGCATAATAAGCAAAATTTCGTTATTCCCAATTCTTCCTTATTATTGGCCTACAGTGTATTTATTATTTGACATTTGTCACGTGCTGCTATATAATGTGGTCAAACTGGTTGTCATGTGAATCTTCGGTAAGGGTCACAGGAGGGCGATTTCGTGCAAATTTTCTGTATGCTCGTATGCAAGACTTGGCTACAAAATAAAGTGACAGTAGTGGGAACTCCACATGACTAAGTGTGTAGAGAATATAGTATTTTTGATGTGTGTCAGGTGAAGCGTCAGGCATTTATGTTAGAGAAGGTTCCAGGCAGCGGTTGGCGCAGCGGAAAGATTAGAGAATGGTTAGCAGATGGTCGTGGGAAGAATGAAGTATGTTTTGGACGGAAATACTTACGATGCATGGGACGGGCAGGGAAGGAAATGTGTGTTGCTTGCATGACCGTGGTCTGGAATTTCAGACGTCAGTCAACGTATCTTCTCAGTTTGCAGTGAGTCAGAAGTAAGATGGCATCTGCTCAACAGAAGGCGTTTTGTGCGCTGCAGTTCGCAAAGAGTTATTCAGCAATTTCGGTCCAACGTGGTTTGATCGGCGTTTTCGTATTGATACACTTGCACCCAAAAACATTCGTAGTTGATATCACCAATCTGAGGAGATAGGATGCTTGTGCAAAGGTCCACCTATCACTTCTGATGACATGGTGGAAAAACTTCTGCAAATGTTTGAGCCAGGTCCACGAAAGTCTACTTGCCGCTCAAGCAGAGAACTGACAATGCCTCATACGACTACCTTGCGAATTTTAAAGCGCCTATAAACCGTACAGACTACAATTAGTGATAACTCTTCTGTTTGGTGATAAAAGGGAACGGATTGACATTACCAATGCTCTGCTAGAAGACATGGAAGGCAATATAGTTTTACCACAATTAATTTTTGGCGATGAAGCAACATTTCATGTCAGCGGTAAAGTAAACCCACATAAAGTACACGTATGGCAATTCCAGAACTCTCACCGCGTTATTGAGCACGAAAGGGACTCGCCTAAAGTGAATTTTTTGTGTCATTCCTCGTGGAAAAGAGTATGGTCTCTTCTTTTTTGAGGAAAACACAATAACTGGAATGAGATATCTTCAAATTCTACAGAACTGGCTTTTTCCACAAACTGAGGAGAACTCCGATAACTTCGTTTTGCAATGGGAATGAGCTACACCACACTGCCACAACAAGGTACGTCAGTTTCGCAATGACATTCTGCCTCGACGGTGCATAGAGTGCATACACGGGACACCGAGACACCGTCCTGCATTCTTGGCCTCCAAGGTCGCCAGACATGACCCTTTACGATGTTTTCTTGTGAGGATATGTGAAATAAAGTGCGTTCATCTCTCCTTTACCTCATGACATAGAAGGAGTGGAGGACAAAATAACAAGTGCCAAAAATTCTGTAAGTAACTTGCCAATAACTTTACAGAAAAGGTATAGCATACTGCGGTGTATACGAGTGAGTTTCATCGTTTATATTTTTCATTTGTAATGTAAGTAAAGTAATAATTGAAAATAACACGACTCTCGGATTTCCGGCCTACACTCTTCTTCCTGCGGCAAACACTGTCTGAAAACAACGAAGCAATTTAGGGGCGGGCTGCTAGGTTTGTTACCGGTAGATTCGAACCAACGCGTAAGTGTTACGGAGATCTTCGGGAACTCAAATGGGAATCCCTGGAGGGAAGGCGACGTTCTTTTCGAGAGACACTATTGAGAGAATTTAGAGAACCGGCATTTGAAGCTGACTGCCGAACGATTCTACTGCCGCCAACATACATGGAGCATAAGGACCACTAAGATAAGATACGAGAAATTAGGGCTCATACCAATCACACAGACAGTTATTTTTCATCGCTCTAATTGTGGAACAGGAAAGTAAACGACTAGTTCAAATGGCTCTGAGCACTATGGGACTTAACATCTGAGGTCATCAGTCCCTTAGAACTTAGAACTACTTAGACCTAACTAACCTGAGGACATCACGTACATCCATGCCCGAGGCAGGATTCGAACCTGCGACCGTAGCAGTCGCGCGGTTCCGGACTGAAGCGCCTTGAACCGCTTGGCCACCGCGGTCGGCTAAACGACTAGTAGTGGTATAGGGTACCCTCCGCCACGTACCGTACGGTGGCTTGCGGAGTATCTATGTAGATGTAGATATAGAAAAGAAGATACAGTGTGTAAACTTTATGACGAATTCACCTATCGTATAGATGTGTTTCGTGCTGCTGCAGGCGGATACATAGTGCATCTGTAATATAGCTAAAACTGTAAGACCTTGAAATATTGTGCAATTCACCCCATATTTGTAGTATGTTTTGATTAATACATACAGAGTTTTGAAATCAAGTCTTTCTTTTTGAAACACCCTGTAATTTCATAAAAGGCATTGAAAGAAAAGGCAAAAGAAAATGTGACACCGGAAATAAATTTCCAGGAAATAACTACGAGGCGTACATCGGAACTTCGTACATAAAATTGGATGCTTTTATTATTTTACAGTAGATTCCATCGAAAACACAGGGGAAGCAGTAATTTTGTCGACGTCTTGGACACGTTAATTGCGCTGCATTTTTGAAATTACGTCGTTGTTTTAAAGCTGGAGGAAAGAAAACTCAATTTACATTTATAAAAGATTTGCTGTCATCGCACAGATTGACAGCAAACTTCGTGTAACATCTCACTTCGCCAAATATTGACTAGGATAGCAGGTGATGTACAGTGGAATGTGTTTTGATGCAGCTTTCTCGGGATGTTATTTCTTTTTCTCTCTCAATGTGGTAAGAGCAATTTTGATGCATTTTGATCAGATTCTTTAGACACTGCATTGCTGCAGTGGCGGAGCCCATTTCGAGGAAATCATTTTAATACTTCACGATGGCAATCCTTCTTCATCTTGAAAAATATGGTATTATAATTGTGGACTTGTTTCCCTTCCACATTACTCAATGAAAGTAAGAAAATTGTTCTCTTGCACGTACAGCTCCATGACATCAGTGAAAACATATATGTTGGAAATTTCTCAGAATCTTACGAAGAAATGCATTTATACATTTTGCCGTTTACTCATTCACTTTCTTTTTTTTTTAATTCTTCGGCCCAAAAGGACCTGTACACTTTAATGAGTTTACATAGACCTTTTCCAATGACTTTAGAGAGAGGGTATAGCATCTCAACTTTATACGAGTTCGTTCCTTTATTTATATTTTTTTATTTGTAGTGTAAGTAAAGTAAAAATTGTCAATAAAGAGAAGATTCCACTTAGGTACTGTAGCCCATGACCGTCAGATTTCCGGTCTGTACTCTTCTTCCTGCGCCAAACACTGTCTGGAATACTAAGCTAACGTAAGAGGCTCATATTCTGACAGACACGCTCCAAAAACGTTATTTTATCTAAAGTCTTGGCCATCTAGAAGTCCAACTTTCATTTCTGGCCAAGCGCACCATGTAACATAACTGTGGACGAAATTGGTGATGACGAGTAGGTGCGGTCCTCTTGCCAGACAGCAGGGAGCTGCCTGCCAACACGGGCAGAGCGCAATTTTCCAGCTGTGACTGTCGACAGTTAAATGGCGTTCCAGAATTGCCCGATAATGGATTAGCGCAGGCATGACTAACCTTTGGTGACCGACGGGCCAGATACATATACTTACTTCAGTTCACAAGCGCCAGAGATTTTCACTTGCCTCGAGATGACTGGGTGTTTGTGTTGTCCTCATCATTTCATCATCATTCATGAAAGTGGTGAGATTGGGGTGAGCAAAGGTTGGGGATTTGTACGGGCGCTGATAACCGCGCAGTTGAGCGCCCCACAACCCAAACATCATCATCATCATCATCATCATCATCATCATCATCATCAGTTCGCAAGCCGCCTGGTCTTGTTGAGACAACAACGTTCCTAGCGCATAAAGCCAAATCTATAGTGTCTGTGAGTTTAACCTTTATGAGAAAAGAAGGAACATTAAGGTTTAACGTCCCGTCGACACCGAGCTCATTGGAGATGAGCTCATGCTGAGAGTGTTTCAAGGGTTGGAAGGAAATCGGCCGTGCCCTTTCATACAAACCACTTAGGTATTTACCTGGAGTGATTTCGGGAAATCGCGCAAAATCTAAATCTGGATGGCCGGGCACGGATTTGAACCGACTTCCTCCCGAATGAAAATGCACTGTAATCTATAAGGGATAAAGCATCTATACGACTGGCACATTTTCCCGACACGGCACACCAACAAATTATGCCCCAAAACACGTATTTTGAAAGTACATTCATTTTAGAATCATCCGGATAGGAACCAATTACGGGCCGGATGCGGCTCGCCGGCTGCATGTCTCCCACCCATGGATTAACGTCTCAGAACTACTCGAACACTGAGAGTTAACTGACGTTTTGTTGTGTCGCATTGGCAACAGCGATCAGGATCCATGGGACGTTGTGAGCTCTGATTGAAGGAAGTCTGTTCTGAGGCATCAAGCGCCAGCTTATAAGTAATTCTTATCAGTCTTTAGCAAGCAAGTAGCACTATATTGTCGGACGGAACTTGTGTTTTCCTCACTGACATACTGAAAGGGACGGATCAAAGCAATCAGGTGGGTTGATTGGCGACTCCATGGAGGGCTGTGTGCACAACGACCATATATGTTAAATTAAAAGGAAGGTCAGCGTTGGCCGTAATATTGATGTTTTATTGATAGCAGAATCGATTTTCGATCACTTAGTGATCATCTTCAGTGCTGTACAAATTAAATTAAGACACTGGTATCAAGTTATCAATAACCAAAACAGAGAAGCGATTACAATCACAATCAGGTGGATGCAATATTTCTTGACCTCTGAAAAGAATCTGACTCTACACCACACTAACGATTATCATCAGCAGTACGGTTACACGTAGTGTTAAATAGAGTATGTGACTGGGCTGCTGATTTCTCGTTCGAGAGGCTGTGTATTGGATGGAGGGTCGTCGATATATATGAAAAAAAGTTTTGCAGCGCCTCGGCTCCGAGAGTTCCGGAACCTGTGCAGAAAATTGGATCAGAAATCAACATAAACATCATTTGCGCCCTTTTTATTGCTTGTGAAAACCACACATTGGAAGTTGTGCCACCACAAGCGAGACCTTCAGAGGTGGTGGTCCTGATTGCTGTACACACCGGTACCTAAAAATGTTCAAATTTGTGTGAAATCTTATGGGACTTAACTTCTAAGGTCATCAGTCCCTATGCTTACACACTACTTAATCTAAATTATCCTAAGGACAAACACATACATCCATGCCTGAGGGAGGACTCGAACCTCCGCTGGGACCAGACGCACACACCGGTACCTCTAATACCCAGTAGCACGTCCTCTTACACTGATGCATGCCTGTATTAGTTGTGGCATACAAGTTGATCAAGCCAGTGTTGGTCCAGATTGTCCCACTTCTCAACGGCGATTCGGCGTGGATCCCTCACAGTAGTTGGTGGGTCACGTCGTCCATAAACAGCCCTTTTCAATCTATACCACGCATGTTCGATAGGGTTCATGTCTGCAGAACAGGCTGGCCACTCTAGTAGAGCGATGTCGTTATCCTGAACGAAGTCATTCACAAGATGTCCACGATACGGGGGCGAATTGTTGTCCATGAGGTCGAATGCCTCGTCAATATGCTGCCGATATGGTTGCACTATCGGTCGGTGGATGGCATTCACGTATCGTACAGCTGTTACTGCGTCTTCCATGATCACCAGCGACGTACGTCGGGCCCAGGTAATGCCATCCCAAAACAACAGGGAACATCCACATTGCTGCACTCGCTGGACAGTATGTCTAAGGGGTTCTGCCTGAACGGGTTGCCTCCAAACACGTCTCCGACGATTGTCTGGTTGAAGGCATATGCGACACTCATTGGTGAGGAGAACGTGATGCCAATCCAGAGCGGTCCATTCAGCATGTTGTTGGACCCATCTGTACCGCGCTGCATGGTGTCGTGGTTGCAAAGATGGACCTCAACCATGGACGTCGGGAGTGAAGTTTCGCATCATGCAGCCTATTGCGCACAGTTTGAGTCGTAACACGAAATGCTGTAGCTGCACGAAAGTCATTATTCAACATGGTGGCGCTGCTGTCAGGGTTCCTCCGAGCCGTAATCCGTAGGTAGCGGTCACCCACTGCAGTAGTAGCTCTTGGGCGGCCAGAGCGACGCATGTCATCGACAGTTCCTGTCTCTCTGTATCTCCTTCATGTCCGAACAACATCGCTTTGTTTCACTCCGAGACGCCTGGACGCTTTCGTTGTTGAGAGCCCGTCCTGGATTAAAGTAACAGTCTGAACGCGATCAAACCGCGGTATTGACCGTCTAGGCATAATTGAACTACAGACAACACGAGCTGTGTATCTCCTTCCTGCTTCCTGGTGGAATGACTGGAACTGATCGGCTGTCGGACCCCCTCCGTCTAAATAGGCGCTGATCATGCATGGTTGTTTATATCTTTGGATGGATTTAGTGACATCTCTGAACAGTCAAAGGGACTTTGTCTGTGATACAATATCCACAGTCAAAGTCTGTCTTCAGGATTTCTGGGAACTGGGGTGATGCAAAACTCTTTTTGATGTGTCTATATACATGGAGTCTGTTCTTTTGGACCTGTCAGAAAAAACCCTGTTTCTGATCCAGCGGCCATACAGATACTATTTAATAGTTTTCAATGAAATTAACCACATTGGATTCTCGAAATGAATCGATAGTAACAGGTGGAAATTTGTACCAGACAAGGACTCGAACCCAGTTCTCACATTGAACGCGAAGGGTTGCTCTAACCGTCTTGCCAATTGAGCATTCTCCCCATCTGGCCCAATTTTCCAGCTTATGAAACACTACTAACCTACCGTCAGCAACTCATTAATCCCTCAGTTGACATTTCTGATTCCCGCAAGAGATCGGACTTGGTGGGCATTCACACTGAAGGATGATCATTGGTTGTCGTGTCCCTACATCCATAACACAAGGACCACCAAAACGATTGTGTTCGACTTTCCTGGGCGTGCCCACATGTGGCGACAGGTGGGAACAGGTAATGATCCTAGGAATGTTGTCGAACATGAGTGTTATGATGGTCCAGATACTGTTGTGGGGGAGACATAATGTTGCATGGCAATAGTGACCTTCCAATCCGTGAACACCTTACACTCCCCGGTCAACGTTATTGTGACACTGTACTTCATGCGCATGGGGATGCATTTGACTCTGACGTCATTTTTATCGATCACAATGGGTGACCGCATCGAACCAGCGCGAGAAGCTTTTGGGAATGGGAGAATATTCGGGGAATGTACTGGCATGGCCGTTTCCCCTAATTGAAACCAATCGAAGACGTGTGGATGTTTAGTAGCACGTCTACATTCATCGACGACCACCCAGCAGTTGTCAACTGCGGTGTTGGAGGTATGGCATACCCTAGGAAAAAAAACCCTAACTAACCTTGTGGCCGGCATGGGAGCAGGTTACAGACCGTGAACCGCTGTCTATGATGATCACACATCCTATTGAGAACCATATTTCGCTATTTGAAATATCGAGGGGACCGTGGTAAATAGCGGTGGCTTCAGTGGAAGTGACAAGAATCATAGGATACAGATGACGTTAGTATCGGATAGACGAGGTGTAGAAGCACGGCACATTGTCGGAGCTGTCATTTGCACTGAGGTGATTCACGTCAAAAAGTTTCCGACGTGGTTTTGGTTGCACTATGGGTATTAACAGACTTTGAACGCGGAACGTTAGTTGAAGCTAGACTCATGGGATATTCCATTTCGGAAGTCGTTAGGGAATTCAATATTCCGAGCGCCACAGTGTCAAGAGTGTGCCGAGAATACCAAATTTCAGGCATTTCATCTCACCACGGATACAGTGACCGAAGGCCTTCACTTAACGACCGTGAATAGCAGCGCTTGCATAGAGTTGTCAGTGTTAATAGATAAGCAACACTGTGTAAAATAACCACAGAAATCAGGAATCTATGTGGGACGTACGACGAACATATCCGTCAGGACAGTGCAGCAAAATCTGGTGATAATGGACTATGGCAACAGAAGACCGACGTGAGTACCTTTGCTAACAACACAACATTCCCTGCAGCGCTTCTCCTGGTCTCGTGGCCATATCTGTCAGACTCTAGACGACTGAAAATCTATGGCCTGGACAGATGAGTCCCGATTTCAGTTGGTATGAGTTGATGGTAGCGTTCGAATATGGCGCAGACCCCACGAAGCAATGGACACAAGTTGTCAACAAGGCACTGTGGAAACTGGTGGTGCCTACATAATGATGTGGGTCCAACTGAATGGATTATTGATTGGAAATTGTTATATTCGGCTTCTTGGAGACCATGTGCAGCCATTTATGGACTTCATGTTCACAAACAACGATTGAATTTTTATTGGTAAATTGGCCCTAAATAACGAAAAGTGTGAGGTCATTCACATGAGTGCTAAAAGGAACTCGTTAAATTTCGGTTACACGATAAATCAGTCTAATCTAAAAGCCGTAAATTCATCTAAATACCTAAGTATTACAGTTGTGAACAACTTAAATTGGAGGGAACACACAGAAAATGTTGTGGGGAAGGCTAACCAAAGACTGCGTCTTATTGGCAGGACACTTAGAAAATGTAACAGATCTACTAAGGAGACTGCCTACAAAACGCTTGTACGCCCTCTTTTAGAATACTGCTGTGCGGTGTGGGATCCTTACCATATAGGACTGACGGAGTACATCGAAAAAGTTCAAAGAAACGCAGCACGTTTTGTATTATCGCGAAATATGGGAGAGAGTGTCACAGAAATGATACAGGATTTGGACTGAACATAATTAAAAGAAAGGCGTTTTTCGTTGCGACGGAATCTTCTCAGGAAATTCGTCACCAACTTTCTCCTCCGAATGATAAAATATTTTGTTGACACCAACCTACATAGCAAGGATCGATCGCCAAGATAAAATAAGGGAAATCAGAGCTCGTACGGAAAGATAAAGGTGTTCGTTCTCTCCGCGCGCTATACGAGATTCGAATAATAGAGAATTGTGAAGGTGGTTTGATGAACTCTCTGCCAGGCACTTAAGTGTGATTTGCTGAGTATCCATGTAGATGTAGTAATGAAATGATCGTATGTGATTGTTGGCTAGGAGGCTCCATCCACGGAAGTTTGCCCGCCGGGTTGAAAGTCTTCTTCCAGGCGACACCACACTGGGCGACATGCATGTCGGTGATGATCTACGATGAAGAGGACAACACAAAACCCAGTCCACGAGTGGAGAAAATCTCCAGTCCGGCCGGGAATCGAACCCAGCCACGCTGCATGGGAGACAAACAGGAATTAAGCAGGTGTGCATGGGGTGCAAGCATGTTACCACCCATCTAAGCAGGCGGACCGTTTTTATGCGTGAAAACGAGTCATGTAGCCGCTCCACAATTGTTTGCTATTGGTTTTAAAAATATTCTGGACAATTCGAGCGAATGATTTGGCCACACAGATCGTCCGAAATGAATCTTATCGAACACTTATGAGACATAATGGAGAGATCAGCTCAACCCGCCAGGGTAGCCGAGAGCGTGGGAGCGCCGTGGTCCCATGGTCAGCATGAGTAGCTGCGGAACGAGACGTGCGTGGTTCAAGTCTTCCCTCGAGTGAAAATTTCATCCGGCACGGTAGCTCAGCGTGTTCGGTCAGAGGGCTACGTGCCCTCTGTAATAAAACAAACTGAGTTAATCGGTCCTCTACGAACTTAAACGGATGTCTTACGACGTCCGCCCCGAGCAGATGCAACGAACGAAAGCGAACAAAAATGAGATTCAACAAAAAAAAAAAAAAAAAAAAAATGAGCGCTAATGCGCTGCTTCCTGGACACGGGTAGGCGCGCCAGCCCCGGATCGAATCCGCCCGGCGGATTAACGATGAGGACCGATGTGGTGGCCAGCCTGGATGTGGTTTTTAGGCGGTTTTCCACATCCCGTTAGGTGAATACCGGGCTGGTCCCCATGTTCCGCCTCAGTTACACGCCTCGCAGACATCTGACCACTTTCGCACTATTCCATGGATTCCACTAGACTCAGACGCTTGGGGTACACTAATTCCTTCCCGGGGGGTACGGGGTGGCGGCAGGAAGGGCATCCAGCCACCCCTTTACCATTAACATGCCAAATCCGATTAAGGTTGGCTGACCCTGCGTAACTCAGGGAAAAGGCTCAAGCGATAGAAGAGAGAAAAAAAAAATGGAGAGATCAGCTCGGGCAGAAAATCCTACACCAACAACGCTTTCGCATTTATGGACGGCTGTGGAGGCACCATACCTCAATATTTCTACATGGGCTTCCAACGACTTGTTGAGTCCATACGACGTCGAGTTGTAGCACTACGCCGGGCAGGAGGAGGTGCGACACGATGTTAGGAGGTGTTCCATGACTTTTGTGACAGTGTAATTTCTGTTTGTCTAACAGTTGTCTTTCATTTACTATACTATAGCAGTTGTTTCTATGTATCGTCCAAGTTTCACCGAGCTGTGTTACTTGGCAGTGACACATGATGTGAAATTTACTTTCTTTCTTAAGTTCTGCACGTCATGTATAGAAAATCGGCTTACGTCTTTGGTTGCGATTGACGTGTAAAGCAGCCGTCCTAAAGCCACGCCGACCGCAGGGCTCCTCATTTTCCGGACGGAGTATAGCGAGCAGGTATGGGTAGGGCAGCTGACTGGTCTCGGGACGTTATTGGTGAAGGAGATCCCGCTGTTGGGAGGCACCGCGCGCCGGCGGTGGCACTCCCTGCGCACACAAAGGAGCCGCCATTGTCGCAGTCCGCCGCGGGCGTCTCATTAAAAGGGAGCCGGCGCTCGCCGCATCCTCATCCAGCAGAAGAGGACACCCCCACCTGTCGTGTCGGCTCCAGGTGCGCTCTGGAACCACGGCCGGGCTGCCGCTGCTGGAGATTCACAGTGACTACGCCTAAGGTCAGTCCAGTCGTGGCTGGCGAATACTGTACGTGGTTGAACACGAATAATGTCATGCTGAGGCGTGACCTTGCATTTGTGGGACGGTAGCGTATTTAATTATTTGTCGACACGTGTCTTACTTATCGACGGTTCCGGATTTAATTTCGCTACTTGGTGCTGAGGATTGCACCTAACTTACCTGCGAAGAGTTATTGGATGATTCAGTTGCCCCTATCAATGACGTTTTTTGCAACCGCAGCTGACAGGACAATGTTGTTGCCCAGTTCGCTCTGGAGATGTCAAACAAATTGTCAAAATTTCGCGGAATAATATCTTAGGCCTATATTACAATGTTTCTTATGAAACTACTTTAGCACATTAACGCGACGAGTCGTATATTAATCTTTTCAGTGGGTGGAATACCCGAAAGTTGTCAGTTCCATGCTTCCAATTTTGATATCTTCGGTTAATTTCCTTGTTTCTGATGGTGAATCACACTTTATAAGGCAACATTTCTGAACCATTTACGAAAGATTAACTCTAGGGTTCAAATGGCTCTGAGCACTATGGGACTTTACTTCTGAGGTCATCAGTCCCCTAGAACTTAGAACTACTTAAACCTAACTAACCTAAGGACATCACACGGATCCATGCCCGAGGCAGGATTCGAACCTGCAACCGTAACGGTCGCTCGGTTCCAGACTGTAGCACCTAGAACCGCTCGGCCACTCCGGCCGGCGATAAACTGTATAAACGGAATAACTTTTCAGAGACATGACCTCTGTGACACTTGGATAAGTATTACAGAAGTAAGGCATACTTTGGTTTAAAAATACTCTCACTTGTATTTTTTACAGTATGATTCCATTCACTAACAGTCGCCCAAAGCTCTGAGAGGGAACTTACATCGATTACATGGCTGTCGCCTGTCTGGATACTGCTCCTGATACAGGTGTAGTGCGGGTTGCATAAAGCAACATCGGTAGGGGCAGCTTAAATACGTGTTACAGCAGGATCTTTCCACTTTATCAGCCGAATTATAGGGCACTTATTCGTATCTCTACTAGGGGACTGTACACAATTTGATCATGTAACATGCAGCGATTAATAACTGCGGTTGATTCGATTGTCATTTCAAGCTGAGAATGAAGACTCTTGCCCTTATTTGTTTGCATTAAGTCCCTGAATGTGGAATGCTGAAGTTCATTTAATATAAAGTCAAGAATCTTAAGTCTCTTATTTAGTATGACATCGTTCTGATCGTTAAATCTTATCGTTTATCACTGACAGGCAACGTATAGACCTGTTTTCTCATAAACTGCAGATTTTTCAGTTATCAAACCCAGCTGTCGTAACGTTAAAGAACCAGAGATAATTCCTAACTGCAGTGTATCAGTTACCACACTCACTGATAAAGTCAATAAGACTATCTGAATAAATGCACTTTTTTAATTTAATCCTTCTCGCAGTAAAATCACTTTACAGGAAATGTACTTCAGTCACTCTCCACTGTCAGATAGTACCTCGTGGCTGTCCTAATTTCGGATGACCAGAGACAGTAGTCTACTAATTGTTGAATGTCATCATTAGTAATTACACTGAAGCGCAAAAGAAACTGGTATAATGATGCGTATTCAAGCACAGAGATATGTAAACAGGCAAAATACAGCGCGGCTCTCGACAACGCCTATATAGGGCAACAAATGTCTGGCGCAGTTGTTATACCGGTTACTGCTGCTACTTTGGCAGATTATCGAGATTCAAACTCACTTAAATCTTGATAACCTGCAAGTGAGTTTGAACGTGGCGTTATAGTCGACGTACGAGGTATGGGGCACATCTCCGAGGTAGTGATGTAGAGGAGATTTTTCCATACGATCATTTCACGAATGCACCGTGAAACATCAAATTTCCGATATCACTGCGACCGGAAAAAGATCATGCAAAAACTGGACCAACGACGACTAAAGAGAATCTTTCAACGTGGGACAAGTGGAACCCTTCGGCAAGTTCTGCAGGTTTCAATGCTGGGCCATCAACAAGTGTCAGCGTGCGAACCATTCAATGAAACATCAACGATGTTTTCGGAGCTGAAGGCCCACTCGTGTACCCTTGATGACTGCACGATACAAAGCTTTACGCCTCGCCTGGGCTTGTCAACACCGACATTGCACTATTAATGACTGGAAACATGTTGCCTGGTCGGAGGAGGCTCGTTTCAAATTGTACCGAACGGATGGACGTGAATGTGTATGGAGACAAACTCATGAATCCATGGACCCTGCATGTCAGCAGGAGACTGTTCAAGCTGGTGAAAGCTCTGTAATGGTGTGTGGCACGTGTAGTTGGAGTGATATGGGGCACCTGATACAACCAGATACGACTCAGTTAGGTGACACGTACGTAAGCATCCTGTCTGATCACCTGCACCCATTGATGTCCCTTGTGCATTCCGGCAGACATGAGCAATTCCAGCAGGACAATGCGACATCCCACACGTCCGGAATTGCTACAGGTACACTCTTCTGAGTTTAAACACTTCCGCTGGCCACCAAACTCCCTAGACATTAACATTATTGGGCATATCTGGGATGCCTTGCAACGTGCTGTTCATAAGAGATCTCCACCCTCTCGTACTCCTACGGATTTATTGACAGCCCTGGAGGATTCGTTTTGTCAATTTTCTCCAGCACTACTTCAGACATTAGTCGAGCCCATTCCACGTCGTGTTGTGGCACTACTGCGTGCTTACGGGGGTCCTAGACGATATTAGGCAGGTATATCAGTTTCTTTGGCTCTTCAGTGTATTTTGACTTGATACGCTTGATCGATGTTAAAAATGAAACTTTTTGAAAGATTAAAACTTTGTGCCAGACCGAGACTCGACAGTTTTGCTATTAGCGGACAAGTTCTCTTCACCCTCCAAGGCTATGGCTAAGCCATGTCTACACAGTATCCTTTCCTCGACGAGTGCTAGTTCTTCAAGTATCGCAGGAAAACTTCTGAAATGTTTGGAAGATAGAAGATGGAGTACTGGTGGAAGTAAAGCTGTGTGGAGGGGTGGTGAGTCGTGCTTGTGTAGTTCAGTCATCGGCATAGTAGCTCACCGTGTTCGCTCACAGCGGTGGCTGACTTCTCCAATAAAAAAAAACTGAGTGAAATAATCAACGATGGACTCGAAGGGGTGTCCTGTGACGTCCGCCCTGACGGATGACGAAAAAAATGTCAAAAATACGGTATGGTGCTTGCCCGCGAAAGACAAAGAACTGGGTTCGAGTCTCGGTCTGATGCGCAGTTTTAAGTTACCGGGAAGTATCAAATCAACGCTCATAAATTTGCCATAAAATCGCTTCACGTGCACCTTTACGTTCACTTAAAACACTTTTAACAGTTTTATTACTGAGGACAGAACACATTGTTTAGCCAACCGCAGTGGTCGAGCGGTTCTAGGCGCCTCAGTCTGGAACAGCGCGACCGCTACTGTCGCAGGTTCGAATCCTGCCTCGGGCATGGATGTGTGTGATGTCCTTAGGCTAGTTAGGTTTAACTACTTCTAAGTTCTAGGGGACTGATGACTTCAGATATTAAGTCCCATAGTGCTCAGAGCCATTTAATTTATTGCCTAATAATTAAAATTACTAGGCAATTATCTTTACTTGCCACATGTTGTTGCTGTGATCAGGCTCTCAACGTTATAGCGGAATAACCTGTATTATTGCAGTAAGACTGGAAAACTTGTTCGTGCTAACATTTCAGCGGAGAAGGAACCTTACTTCTTGAAACAAAAGTCCGAAAAGCTATAGCTAAAAAGTAAAATAACACTGCACCTGACCTTATTACCACCGAAATCATCAAAGCATCTGGAAAAGCGGATTTGGAAACCATTCATGAAATATGTAGCAGCATACGGAATGACGGAACACCGACAGAAGACTGGACCACATTGAGAATGATTCATTTTCACGAGGAGGGACACAGATTGAGGGAACTACAGAATTATTTTATTGATTTTACAAGTCGGTAAAATCCTTATAAATGCCATCCATGAACGCTTGAGAGTCTACTGAGGTAAATAAATGCCATCAGAGCAAACTGTGTCTGCATAATAAATGAACACGAGAGCAGATTCTCAATGACAATAGCTAATTGAAAAATGTAGAGAATTCAGTATCAATTTAGTTCTTGGAGTATAGCAAGGCTTTCGGTTGTGTTCCATAGAGGGAACTAATCACTGTGCTAGCAGATATGGGTGCTCCTGTTCACCTTGTTATCCTTATCATAAATCTCTACTCGATAGCAAGGCAGTAATCAGACTAAACAAAATAGTTAAAAACTCTTTTGAACAATGGAAGGAGCTAGAGATGGGTGTTTTCTATCGCCAGTTCTAATTAACACCTGTAGAAAAAAGCTTCATGGGTGTCCTGTCGGCATCCGAACTGAAGGTTGAAGAATCAGTAACTGAAGATGCACTGACGACAGCACAATGTGCACTGAAGCACAAGTGAAAATGAAGGAATTGCGGGGTAGGGGAGAGAAAGAAAGAACTTGGGTTGTTTGTGAATGAGAAAAAGCCCAAGATCATAATAATTCAATGAAGTAGGTCACTACCACCCATTAATGTACTATTAGAATATGAGGAAGTTGATCTCTTTGTCTACCAGGGTTCAGTGAGTCACAAAGAGATACTCTACACAGAAAATATAGTGTAAGATTATTCTGGGTAAGGAAGCTGCATCGAATCTGAGTGACATTTGGTACTATCGAACAGCAACTAGCCATACTAAATACAGAATGCTGAAATCTCTGGTGTTTTCAGTTTTTATTTATGGGGCTGAAGACTGGACAAAAGAACTGATACTTTAGAGATATGGACAGAAGGATACTGCTGAAAATATTCCGGCATAATGACAAGCGCCGGCACGAAGAGAAGAGAAGGCTGTGAGACGATGTCAGCTAATATCCCATTGACTAGGACCGCACCACGATAGGAGCGGCCTCTATACGAAGAGAATATTAGTTCCGCTCCTGCTACAGTAGTAGACCAGCAATAGCAGAGAGGATCAGAAGAGCAGTGATATTAACGATAGCAGTGACTTATGAAGGAGTGTGAATAACTTGCATGGATATTGTATATAGCGCAGGACTTTGACTATTTGCATGTCGTAAATCGCTTGCGACACCATTGTAACCCAAAGTTAAGTGCTGTCATTCTACGAGGCGTATTTGGAACGTTTGAAGAATGGATCCGCTACTGCTTACTGGTTTGGTGGGCAGGTATTCGGAGGGTAGGGAGTAAGTCATTGCCTTGTCCTTGAACTTCTTCTGACAGGAAACTGTGTTTCCTTTATTCAGTTCGTTGTGGCAGCTGGCTGAGTGTGGGTGTGTTAGAGCTTGTTGCCGGATTCTGTCTGCGTGAAAATGGGCGTAAAAAAGGAGCAACAAGTTTGTGTGAAATTTTGTTTTAAAACCGGGAAATCAGCTTCTGAGACTTACGAACTATCAAAAACAGCTTTTGGAGATAATTGGATGAGCCAGTCAAATATTTTTGTCTGGTTCAACACGTTTAAAAATGGCCGCGAATCATTTCAAGATGAACCACAGTCTGGCCGTCCTTCCACCTCAAAAACGAATGAAAATGTTGTGAAAGTTCGCGGCTTACTGGACTATGATCGTAGTTACAATTAGGCAGATGGCTGATGTACTTAATTGAAGTTTCTATGCAGTTCAGTCAGTTTTAACTGAAGATTTGAACATGCATCGAGTGTCTGCAAAATTCATTCCACAAGTGTTGTCAAGTGACCAGAGACAATACCGACTTGAAGTGTGCCAAGAACTGAATAACTGATTAATTGGACCGAAAACGACCCAGATTTGTTAAACAGGGTAATTACAGGTGACGAATCGTTGGTATATGGATATGATCCTGAAACCAAAATGCAGTTTTCGCAGTGTAAGACTCCAGGTTCACCATAACCGAAAATAGCACGGCAAAGTCGGTCAAAGGTAAAGACACTGTTGGTGACTTTTCTGGATTTTACCGGTATTGTGGACCATGAATTTACCCCTCGAGGACAGACAATTAGCCAGGAATACTACAAATGTGTCCTTGAGCTTCTGTGCGGAAAGGTGTGGAAGAAGAGGCATACGTTGTGGAAAGATAGGAGTGGGTCGCTACACCATGACAATGGTCCAACTCATCGTGCCTTCTCCATCGTTTAATTTTTGACCAAATTCAAAATTCCTCTGCTTCCACGACCCCCATCCCTGATTTGGCCCCTGTGGAGTTCTGCCTCTTTCCTAATCTGAAATTTTCACTGCAAGGGAAGCGATTTGACTCGACTGAAGACATCCAGGCAAATACGGAGAGCATCCTTAACACACTTCAGGAAAAAAAATTTCCAGGAATGTTTCCAAAAGTGGAATCACCGTTGGAGTCGGTGTGTCGAGTCAGAAAGGGACTATTTTGAAGCAGATGCATCACAGTATCATGTAAGTACCACTATTGTACAATTACAAGCCCATTCTTAATACTATCCCGTCACACCCCGTTCTCTTTTGTAATAAAAGCTATTGATGTGATTTGCTTGAATTGTTGTACAGCTGTCCGAGAAAGCAGCATCCTTTAGGCATCCCATAAAAAACGAGTGGGCAGCACCCCACAGAGAATGTCATAGATGGTCAAACGAACCAAAAAATCAGTCCTTCAAGAACTCAGGGTGGATATCAGGTTGTCCAGTGTTTCTAGCGAATCCTGCAGTTCTTTGGTCACGTTGTTTGACGACAAGAGGATAACATGGAAAAGATGATCATTCAAGAAAAAGCTGGAGTGATTGCAGTGAAGAACACAGAGACAATGGATGGGCTACATAAAGGAGGAGACAAACCAAACAACGGGCAGCTACTCAGAGGTGCAGAAGACTGGGAACAATGGAAACATTGTTAAAAGGACCCTGTGATGGGTCACCAACTATCAGCTATGATAGACTGTAATGTACCTAAATACACCGAAACAAGAAAGAGTAATATTATTTTTCCTTTATTGTTGTTGTGATGATGTGATATTGCAGTGTCTATGCTATTCCGAATTACGATGTTACTTCAGGTACTGCGGTAACTACTAACGTCACAAAATACATGAAGTATATTCGCAGTGTCGAATATGCACAACCATGAGCTGTATAATGGAATGACAACGGAAATTTGTGCCAGACCGGGACTCGAATCCGGATTTCTCGCTTATCGCGGGTCACTTTACCATTTGGCTAACCGAGCACGACTCACGTGCGCCACCCAAACTTCCATATGTCTTCAACGATGTGTCTACAAACTGTATTCGTGCATCCATTACGTATATTCCCGTACAGGGGAGACAGTTTGCTTGAAAGTTGCTTTCCAGGTGCCTGCGGGTAAATATGTTATTGCATCGTAATTCAGAGTCATACAGGCACTGCAGTATCATATTTATCCGTCGACACCGGGCAAGCAACTTACGAGTAAAATGAGTCCCCTATACGGGAATATACATACACCCTCATACATTAAGGATGGTGAAACAACGCTCTGGTGGACTGTTTGCGGGTTTAAGTCACCTCAGGGTATGACTGTGTGGTGCATCTGGCTCAGAGAACACATGTTGATAACGTTTGAAGGGGTAGAATACTAGGGCGACTGGAGACTGGTCAAACACAGCATGTCGTAGCATGGGCCCTCCATGTGCCACCAAGTGTGATCTCAAGATTATGGCAACGATTCCAGCAGACAGGAAACGTGTCAACGCGCTACAGTACGGGACGTCCACAGTGTACAACACCACAAGAAGAGCGATATCTCACTATCAGTGCCCGCAGACGGCAACGGATTACTGCAGGTAGCCTTGCTCGGGACCAAACAGCAGCCACTGGAACACTTGTCTCCAGACACACAGTCTACAGACGACTGAACAGACATGGTTTATTGTGTCAAGAACACAGTACATGGTCATTGGAACTGTGGTGCCGTAAGCTTAGTGACAACAGTGCATCCCAATTTAAGTTATACAATATAGCACTGATGATGGTCACTAGTGACAGAAAATCGATTTTGCAATAGTAAAAAATATACGACCATTGCTGTCTCTATTTTCAAGTATATTATGTTCAAAGACTTGTCCAGGTATTGTCTCAACAGTGATTCTCGCGGGTTTCCATCTGGCGTGAACCAGATACCAACCCCTCAATGTCCTTGAAAGGGACCTGTATGGAGGTCATGGTTTGATGGTATCGGGTGCAATTATGATTGCTGTACGTACACCCCTGCATGTCTTTGACAGGGGAACTGTAACAGGTCAGTTGTAGCGGAACGTCATTTTGCACCAGCATGTCTGCCTTTTCAGGGGCGCAGTTGGTCCCAACTTCCTCCTGATGGATCATAACGCATGGCCCCACCGAGCTGCCATCGTAAAGGTGTTCCTAGAAACAGAAGATATCAGGAGAATGGAGTGGCCTGCGTGTTCTCGAGAACTAAACCCCATCGAGCACGTCTGGGATGCTCTCGGTCGACGTATCGCTGCACGTCTTCAAACCCCTAGCACACTTAAGGAGCTCCGACAGGCACTGGTGCAAAAATTGGAGGCTATACCCCAGCATCTGCTTGGCCGCCTGATGCAGAGTATGCCAACCCGTTGTGCGGTCTGTGTACGTCTGCATGGTAATCATATCCCATATTGATGCCGGGGTTCATGCGAAGGAAACAGTGGCGTTTTGTAGCACATGTGTTTCGGGACGGTTTTCTCAACTTATCACCAATACCATGGATTTACAGATCTGTGTCGCGTGTGTTCCCTATGTGCCTATGCTATTAGCGCCAGTTTTGTGTAGTGCCATGTTGTGTGGCACCACATACTGCAATTATCCTTAATTTATGAACATGAGTGTACATAACGGATGTAGGAGTACAGGTTGTAAACACATGTTTGACAACATATGGAAGTTTGGGTCTGGCCATGAGTCATGCATGGGTAGCCAAATGGCAAGGGGACAGCTCACGATAAGCAGGAAATCCGGATTGGAGTCCCGGTCCGGCACAAATTTTCATCGTCGTCATTTCACTAAAAAGCTGATGGTTGTCCGTATTCGTAACTGCGAATGCATTTCGTGTATAAAGTTCATTATCTTACAACAGCTTACGGTAAACAGTAGAGAGAAATATGAACGAAAGAAATAATTTTTGTGAAATTGCAAATGAAGATTGTCAAGGAGCTACATTCAATTTTTTTCAATTAATTTGTTCTGTCTGTGACGAGAGGTTGAGAGATCTGGCTGTACCGAGCAGACATAGCAGAGCTGTATAATAAAATGCATAGGAGATAAATTTTATTTGTTAAAACAAAAGTTTTTACTTAGTTCTGTATGTGTGTGTGAAATATTATGGGACTTAACTGCTAAGGTCACCAGTCCCTAAGCTTACACACTACATAACCTAAATTATCCTAAGGACAAACACACATACCCATGCCCGAGGGAGGACTCTAACCTCCGACGGAACCAGCCGCACAGTCCATGACTGCAGCGCCTGAGACCGCTCGGCTAATCCTGCGCGGCTTACTTAGTTCTCTGTGGGATTATGAAGGAAGACATTTGATGTACAACAGTTGCTAAATCGTTGAATCCAGGCTACTCGAAAATAATAAAAGATGTGTTAGGTGGACCACAAGCTATTCAAAGGAACTGAAATGCTTCGAAATGCAGAAGTAACAGCCGATCTTATCTATTTGCAAGCCCATCGCTAACAACATTTATCCCGAAACCACAATATACAAAAACGTTTAGATAGTATGCACAAAAGATAATTGTACAACTTTTGACGGCCTGGGTGGCCGAGCGGTTCTAGGCGCTACACTCTGGACCGCGCGACCGCTACGGTCGCAGGTTCGAATTCTGCCTCGGTCATGGATGTGTATGGTGTCCTTAGGTTAGTTAGGTTTAAGTAGTTGTGAGTTATAGGGGACTAATGACCTCAGAAGTTAAGTCCCATAGCGCTCAGAGCCATTTGAACCATTTTTTTGTAAAACTTTTATCTCACTTTTTTTCTGTTTTTGTGTGATGTGCCTTAAAACAATGTAATCACACACTTTTTTTTCACTTCGTTAGAAGACAGAGTAATAATAACAAAGGTCGTGTATCTTTTACCAATGTGATCAAATTATATAGTGATGTAGAATCCTACCAATGGTTTTGTCCCCTTCAATTACATCTCAAAATATCTGGTTTTGGAATTTATTTCTGACACTTACGATGCGATAACCGTCAACATACATCTTAGTGCATAAGAAGGAACTTGCAAGTAACACCCGTTAACAACGAAACACAGGTAGCAAGCAAAGAACGTGTTAGCAACCGAAAGTAACACATGTTTCACGCTCTCATTTCATCTAATCGTCCGTGAAACTTTCGCTAGATGGCGTAAAATTACCGTTCCCTAGCGAGATATTTTAGACTTAGTATTCCCCTACTGTGGTGGAAAGAATATCCAATGACAGAAACAAAAAGTATGATTGTCAATAGATCAATATTAGGCGACGATTAATGATACATCAAAACATAAAAGAGAAATACAGACAAGTATCTGAAAGTGAATATTCAGTCAATCTGTTGATTACCCTCCGTAGTAAGCAGCGAGATGTAACATTAATGATGAGACATACAACTCCCATAGCTTGTTGAGTTCTGCAGAAGACCATAGGAAAAGTAGTCCATAGAAGCCATGCCCCCAAACCTCTGCTAAAAGGATCTAATTGGCAGTCCAAGGTGCAGCGTTAAGGCTAGCTATTGCCTTTTTGAAACTACACTTGTAAAAAGTTGACCCATTATTGGAATATGTGTGGAGAAATAATTGAAATGCCTCCTAATAATTTAAATTCTCTGTTGAATTATTTAAAATACGACTTTTTGGGATGCCTTAGTATAGTCCAATAGAGGCTCATCTTACGGCTTCAAGCTGAAATTATAATAGATTCATGCCTGTACTGCCACACCTGATAAATAATAGTAGTAGTAAGTACTAGATGAAGGTGAGTTCTAAAACAGATAACAATCTTATCTCAAGGTCATGCACACATATCCAGAGAATGCGCCCCCCTCTCCTCTGTCCACGTGTCTCAGGCAATTACACTAGCTATTTTGGTCAGGATGTATCCTGATACGTGTCACGTGTCCCTCCTTCCGCCACCCACGCCTGTAGTGCACTTGTGTGTGTGGTATATTTTGTGGACTAGCAAGACAGCCAATCCACGAGGACGGGAGGCCGAAGGGCACGCGTTTAAGCTCACGCAGGATGGCGTGAGGTCTGGAAAATGACAAGGAATTGAGACTAGCAAAAAAGGTACATAGCTGCTGGAATACTTAACTTTAATCCATAATTGGTGAACATCGGTCTGACGGTACATGCATCACAAGATAAATAGCAAATGATAATGGCGCCTTGCTAGGTCGTAGCAAATGACGTAGCTGAAGGCTATGCTAACTATCGTCTCGGCAAATGAGAACGTAATTTGTCAGTGAACCATCGCTAGCAAAGTCGGCTGTACAACTGGGGCGAGTGCTAGGCCGTCTCTCTAGAACTGCCGTGTGGCGGCGCTCGGTCTGCAATCACTGATAGTGGCGACACGCGGGTCCGACGTATACTACCGGACCGCGGCCGATTTAAAGGCTACCACCTAGCAAGTGTCGTGTCTGGCGGTGACACCACAGTATATCCAAGATCTAGCCAATAAGATGGCTTAAAAACGATGGGAAATTATTCCTCCCTTCACCAAATAATCAAAAACTATGGGAAAACATTAAAGAGGTGGAAAAGACCCTCCCTCTCCTTTTCTTATTACTTCAGTTACGTGAGTTTCGTCATTTGAGGTCTGTACACTGTAGTGAAAAGATTATGAAGCGCCAGTAACAGCAGTGATCAGCAACCACATCCGACCGTAATAAAAAGAAAAGGGAGACTGCCACATTCGAAAGTTAAGTATTAGTCCATACATCCCTCCCATTTTAATCAGTTATTAATAGTCTATGGGTTTTTTTAAATACTTCGATATTTATTTTTTCATAAATGAGTATTTATTTATTAATATTATATATGTGTTTGGAGAAGCATAAAATTTTCCTGTTTCTGGAAATGAACACTTATCTTTTAATGTTCTGTGTGTTTTTTCTTAGGATTTTTTTTTCTAACAGTGCGACAATAGACGAAATGTTTGACCAGGATATGCATGTGTTCGAGATTATATTGCCTGCATCACCACAGCGGCAGAGCATACTCAGCCTTCCTGATTTATCGGATCTTCCGATCCAGCATCCTGCACCACCACAGCCACAACGGAAAACTGAATCACGGGATCAGGAAACGCAATCGGCGTATGCAGGCCGGCAGCAGCATGTATGATATACTGTAACTGTTCCCAGACATTGAGTTTCTGCTGTTGCTATCGTTACCGCCACTCGTCAGATTGCTACCATCGGTTACTTTACCTATCGAAACGAAGTTATTCTCTATAACGCACAATCTAAATGCGAATGTAGAACAGTTTGGTTGCAATTTTTTTTGTGCTTTTAATGTAGTGGTAAAGATAGGAAATCCTAAATATATTGACAAAAATGTAATGCTTTCACATTACAAATGGAACGTATTATGTCAGAATTTTCCAAATATATATGCAATATTAAACGATAAAATGTCTCCTGTGTTACTCAATTATCACACACAATTATATATGAGCTTAGGTAACTGCTGTTGTATTTTGAACGTTATTTCCATATGTTACATGCATATTGTGTGATTAGGGTATATACCAAGCTTTGGCAACCGTAGGTCGGATAATATTCTGCGCTATCAACGTACGACGAAGTGCAAATGGATGTCATCACAGAAGATTTTACAAAAATTAGCATGCCTGCTGCACTGCAATCGATGTGTGTTTTAGAGTGTACATAATTACTGGCTTTAGCAATTAGCATTGTATATAACAAAAGTTTTCTTCTGGGTTGACATTTGCAAAGGAGATTATCTATGACTCGGTGGGGAGGATCCACGTTATCGGTGAGTGCTAAAGAAACTTGCTACAATAGGCAATAAGAACTCAAATATTCTTGTACATTTATGCACAAAATATAAAGAAAATTTGGAAAAACAAATAAAACATGGTTAAAATACGAATACTAAATGGGAATACAAGATACCTGTATTTATACAGAGGGTATAATCGAAACTTACAACATAAACTGCACGACTTTAATGTAGGCACTAGATATATAGGTGATGGATGGCAGGACACGTATACGTATAAAAAAGAAGTTATACAGAGGGAGTAATCGGAATTTGTGGTAGGACTTCAGTGTAGCCACTGGATACAGGAGGGGATGACGCCACATATATATTCTTTAATAGTGGAAAGACGGGTCATTCTAGACACATGGTGTCAATACGAAACTGCCATATTCATCTACACATCGGTTATACTTCATCAGTAATAGGCGTATCGAAAAACATTTAACGGGGAACTGCTGGAAACCACTTTCACAAAATATAAAAAGCCATTAGCTATGTCATAATAAGTGGAATTAGCCGATGTTAAAGTGCATATTCTAATGGATCAAGTAGACGATTACCTCCTTTTGAAAGAGGCTATATTGCAACAATTTGCTGGGATTTTAACGAAATGGAGATTGGTGAAATCTGACATCAAATCACGAAATCACGACTTCTGTGAGCGGGAGGAAGATTACCAGGAAAGTAACAATGCTGTTCACAATCCATATAGACTATTAAGATTTGCAAAAGTTATAACTCAGTTGATATGGTACTAGATTATAAAGCAAAAAAATAAATTACCATTGTTAGAGTACTGCAACTGACAGCGATAGCTTCAAACGAATGAAGACAAATTATAGGTTAACGTCCCTTTAACTGGCTATACTGTAATGAGTGAACACATTTTGTCTACTGCCATATCCATGATTTAGATTAACAACTAATACTATTGCTCGGTATTTGTATAATTTTAAGTCAATTATCATGAGTTTAGTCATTTTTTGACGCTGTATTGAGCAGTATCAGTGCTTTTGACACACATACAACTGAATGATTTGAATAGTCTGCATAGTTTACATTGTGTTAGAGATACACATTCGCAGATTCTATAGTCAGGACCTTGCAGACGCACAAAGACGCGCTCCAAGTGAATACCATCAGTATCTATCACATCACATTGTGGTAGGTAACTGCTGCCACAGCTGAACCATCAGAGCCACGCAACAATACCATCTACCTGACAGCCAGCGAGCACTTTTTGGCATCAGACGGTTTTAATATTCAACAATAGTTTTAGTTTAATAATGGAACTTTTTAATTCAATAATTTACATTTGTTTCACCTTACATTAGAAACGTCAGACATAAATATAGAAGATATTTTATGCAGTCATGTCAAACATAAGAGACAGTAAAACTGATTAGCTTTATATTACATATGAAGAAAGCTCACAAGTAGGCAGTTAAATTTCAGAAAATTTGTGATGGAAGTAGTTTAAAATTGATAAATATACACAAAATTTTTATGTTCAGAACTAAGAATGAAAACACAATTATATGTGTGGAATGAAAGAAAAATATTCTGTTAAGCAACTAACCAACAATCGTAAGTATATCTGTTGGCAGTTTTCCAAGGATAAAAAAGTATATTGATATTTTTCTAGTTGTTAAATTAGTCAAATGTTTCAGAATAGAATCTAAATCCATTGGCTAAAGTTGACAATCCACAGAATAGTTTTTGAGAAAATGTTGATATATGGTAAGTATTTGTAAAGTTGAGTTTTGAAAAACTCCTTTCACCACTAGCTACAGATATAAGCAAATTCTGGAGAACTCATTGGATTGTATATTGTGAAAAATACCACTTACGTTTCTCTCTTCATTGCCTGGTGAAATTTGAACCCAGTTAGACGGAGATTAAATTGTAAAATTTATGTTTGAAATATATTTATACCAATTAGGACAATATTTGTTGCTTATGTCAGTATCTGCATGTAGCCACAAATTAACAATTATCTTACCAGCGACTCATTTATAAAGCAGTGTTGACTGGAAAGTTTTTCCTTTTATCATTATATATTTTCGCGGGTATCAGATTTAACTACTGATTTTGATACACCACGTATTAAAATTTTGCATTTTGGCGCCTATGACATCCCTCTCATCTTGGTGCCAGGTGGCTGCTTGTATCACTTTGGCTCATGATCTGGGGAATTGCATCTTAGCATTCTGCGGCAGTGTTAAATCCACATGTCTACACTGCTTGCTTTGACCCTTTCTCTCAAGATGATAGTGACACACACAGCAGTCGTTGATGATCATTAGAAGGCTAAGCAAGTCATAATGACTGGCCTGAGATCGTTGCTTCCTCGGTTCGGCGGAGTTTTTGAGGAATGCGAGCAAGCGCGGATCCCAGCAAGCGATCTTTCTCATGTTCAAAATATTGTGCGAGATGTTAAACACTGATGCGTGATTAACTTTTATTTTTTTTCTACTGTTCCCACGGTGGAGGTTCCTTTCGCTACACAGAGAGATTAGTCACCAATTCAGACTCGTGTGAAAAAGGTAGAAGCATCTGCGTCACCTAATCACTGGGTCATATGATAACAACGAGCATTAGCTTGCGCGGTGCCCCATGAAAGACTTCTCCGCGACGCACTTGCGTATCTGTCATTTACTCCCTCCCCCTCCCCCTCTCTCTCCCGCCCTCCCCCCCTCTAATATAGACGATACACCTTTTTCACGTTTAAGAGAACTGTACGATTCGCCGGTATATCGAAAGACTACTACAACAGGCCTGCTGTGATAGGAAAATGATTCATGAGAGAAGGAATCTTAATAGGTGTGGCAATTAATAAAATGTTAATAATAAAAACTAACTTATCTATGGGAATCACTGGAATTTAACGAAATCGAAATTCAGACAAGGTTTAGAATGCACTTTTCATTGTATTCATCACTTCAGTGTGCTCTATATTCACATGAAATTAAATTATGTCCATGTTATGGACGCTAAGGGTTTTTCTAATTTTCCTAAACTCTCTTTTCCTTGCTTTTTGACGATCTGTTTCATCAACAATATTATAAAAATTAAGTTTTTAAAATATGCTGTGTTCAACCGACAACACGGCAATGGAAGACAGGCGTTCTTGCGACATGATGCTCCTGAGATAATTCTTGATCAGCTTCAGACGTGGAAAGTTCCTTTCACTGGAGGCGACGGTCACTGGCACGGTTAGCAAAATTTTTAGGCAATATAAATATTGAGAAATGGGTTTCCAGTTTCATTTAAGTATTCCAGTAATAGCACTGACGTTTTCATATGCGTGGGCAACATTTCTCTGAGAAGTTTGATTTCCGTCAGAAGTTCTGATGCAAGAATGTCTTTCGAACATTCATCGTTTATGTTTACACTTAGCTCTTTCTCAAGGTTTTTACATACCGTTTTCAGTTCTTCTTCCTGTATGTGTCTTAAACTTTCTCGAAAAAACAAAAAACCGAATATTTCGGAAATCTTACCCAGATGCCCAAACCTTCCTTTCAAACTTTTTAATACTGTGTCAACGACAGGGTATAAAAAATCAGCTTTGTATATCTCCTCCGTATGTTGTGCCGTCCAACCCATGTCGTCACTTGTATATGCAAATTGCAGTGATAGTTTTCTGTTACATACACCAGTAGCCATGTAGTCACGTCAGATTGAGTACATACTTCAATTACATTACAATCGTATTAAATTTGAAAGTTGTTTCAGGAAACCTTAATTTAATTTTCCAATTTATCTGTAATACCAGCATTTAAGGTCATAGTTTTAAAATTATCATCTACTTCTTTGCACGGCGTCCCGTGCGTTTGCACCGTTTGCACATGCCGAAGACCGGCCCTATACATGGGAAGTCGGGATATAATTGGGTATGGAGGTGAAACCGAGAGCCCTCATATTTGTCTTTACAAGTTGTGACGGTCTTCTTTTGGTCGTTAGACTATGAAGACAGCCGGCAACTTCAGTTTCACCATGAGGCTTGATAGTGTCAGATGTGTTGTTGTTCAGCGAAATGATTTGATAGATTTCGTGTTGTGTACCTTACTTTTTGATATTTCGTCCTCAGTAAAGACCTTACGCCGTCTTATTACAATTTCAAAGCTGTAATACAATGAGTAATATTTTAATAGGCTTTATGAGCATATGCCGTATTAAAAGATACTTCACCTTCTTTCTGATGTAAAAGGAATTTTATAGATAAGGTACAGTTTGGGTAAAACTGGGTAGAAGCAATGGGGATTATTGAAGATCTATATTTTCATTTGAGATGGGACTATTAGACTCTTTATACGATCAGGAAACAAAGACATGCTTTAACAGCCATCCAGGAAGAGGGATAGCGCAGTACCAAACAGCTCAGTTGTTCAGACTTGCATGTACTTGAACAGCAACAATGCAAAATGATATATCTGCGTTTAAAACACTGGTCCTTCCCCAATTAACGCAAATGCATTTGGTGAAGAGGAATTTGCACCATCAGAAAGAATAATTGCAGATTTCCAGAACACAACAGAATCAGATGCTGCTTCTTCACCACATCCTGGTCCGTCAATTGATGTGCAAACACTGTCGTCATTCACTGAGTCAGCGGAGAATGTCAAGCCAATTCCTCGTTACGAAAGGACGTCTTGAACCAGGTGATGAGGAAAATTCGCCTTGTTTGTGGAGTCTCCCTAGAAAAATGAACTTAGTGCAACAAAAGAATCTTCTTGACAGATTAAAAAATATTGTTCAAGGACTCCAGGTTTAGACCATTAAAAAAAGTCAGAAGAGTCTGAAGACGAATGAGGCAAACAGCTATTCTGAAGATGAGAATCAAACGCCTTGTCTTCCTTGGGAACAGACCTACTTGCTAACAATAAAATCGGATGATTGAGTGAAATATTTAAAGTGTGAGAAGTGGGCCCATGAGGATTGTAAAGTGTGGATTGGAGATTACTTGCGTGAGTCTCGGTGTGTCCCATGCCTCAGACGGAAAATATAGCATTGCGCGTTTGTACCCCATAGAGAACTTGCTTTTACCCCAAGATACGGAGTATAACCGTACACTGCAGAGTGCTGAGGTATACTAAATACAATTTAAATTATTAAAAATAAGTCCTCACTTTTCATATATCTTGTTCCTTTCTTGTTTGTTGTTCACTGAAACGAATTTCAAGCTCCAACAATGAATACTGTCACTGTTATCTAGCTTTCTTGTTAGCTACCTGATTATAACTCAAATTCCCCTACGATGGTGCACTGTTGCCGTACATGTGCACCAGCTCAGCATAGACTCTTGCAGCGTTGTTTTCCTTCAAATGAAAAAAACTTATTACTGTCTGATACTCAGCTTTTGTTTTTGCTCACCTAGAACTGTGCGCGAGGGTTTCAGTGTGCACCAGGACTGCAGATATGTACCTGCCAACAAATACAATATAACTATATTTCGTTTCGACTGTATCCGTAGCGAAACAGCTAGCTTGCCTGTCTTGTGTGGGGCAAAACGCGGGTTCGATTCTAGGTACCTCCTCAGACATTTTCTGAGGTAAGGAAGTCTGGTTTGGGGAGCACGCCTCCATTGAGAGGCCAAATGAAGAGCAGCTTGCAGCTTGAATAAAGAAGCAGCGGCATCGTCAGAATTCATCTACTGGCAGTGACTGCTGTAGGGATTGTCGACATGCTGATCTAATGCCCCATGATGGTAGATCATTCCTCGTACTGCCGTGCAGACAGCAGTCAGCCAGTCGCAGCAGGTCTAAGGACTAGTATTTTGCAACCATAGCTTACCAAACAATTTGTGTGGTTCGGTAATAATCTTTGCTGTCAGCACTTGCCTTACGACGGCACCAACCCCAACGCCTCCCCACCAGCACTACCGTCGATTCTTTAGAGAATCGACATATCACGTACAAAACAGCTCCATTTTAAGAATATCTTGTTTCCCACGCATACCGAAGTTTATTATGCCATTTCTTCTGAATTATATGTCGTGAGGTGATATAATTTTGGAGGTGTTATATGTGGATACTGCCAGCGAAATCTATTGCAAGTAGAACGAGTAATAAAGCAATAGGTTAATAAATTAAGATGTCATGCCTGGAGCTGAATTTTTACTGTATAAATACCATAATTCTAGTAAGTGATAAACTTCTTTCCTGTCATTTTTTGCACTGTCAGAGACATAAAGTTTCAAAAAGGTTGGGAATTATATGTTAAATTAGTTGGAAGTCACTAAGTGCACTCATTCTCATACATTGGATGAATGTAATCTGGGTGATTTCCGTGTCGTGATTTATGCTGCCTTAAGAGATACAAACAGTTCATATGTTTAGTATCTGACTTACTGTGTTACACCTTTAACGTAGGGTACTTTTCTTAATGAGTGAGCTATGGCAGAATTTCAAAAGTATAAATTCGATAAATAATTGTATCAGTGGAAAATGGTCCTGTCGGAACGCAAAAAGGCTAATATGCCCCTCTTTAATGGACTCTGACAGAAAAGTGGGGAAACGCCTATCTCAATCCTGATTCCGCTTTACTCACAAAAAATTTTGTAATGCGAGCTTATCGGCGCTTTCTTAAAAAATATAGAATGTTCTAAATCCTGTTCTCCAGTCTCTTTGTAGTTAAGCATTCATATTAATCTCTCCCTCTCAGTCCCAATGTTTATATATGTGTCTCTCAGATTCTGCTTTTTCTCCCATTGCCACTGCCTCCTTTCTCACTTCCAGTGGCTTGCTTCGTCTTTCTTTCCCACTGACACAGTTTACACCATAATTCGGCAGCTCAAAAAGTCTAAGAGGATCCAACTTATTTTTCCCTATAACGACAGAAATAAATTTTCGGTCCGAATTCGCCCTCCCCTATATCCGCGCGATAATGTTTGCCAGTATGCAGGAGGAACCGAGTGGTGATGTAGAAACATGTAGTGCACGGAGAATTGCCCGAACATTGTACAGAGTCCCCAACACTATGTATACACTCCATTCATCAGTATTTTTGATTTCCATAGTCCGTTCTCTCTCTCTCCAGGACCCCCACCCCCAGAAGCCCATTTATGGTCCCCACTCACTTGTATTTTTCATTTCCACTGTCTCCTCTCTCTTTTTCTCCCACCGTTTCTATCTCCATCCATCTCTCTTACTGTTTTACTGCTACTGTCTCTCACTGACCATCAATATCTCCTCCGTGTTTGGCTCCCATAGCTATTGTCTTCATCCATCTCTCTTTCTCTTTTAGTGCCCCTTTTCTCTCCCATCATCACCGTCTCCTCTCTCTTTCTCTCGCACTGCCACTGTCTCCTTTCTCTTCTGCTATCACTATTTCTCTGCTACTCTCTTTCGGTACAAAAACGCTGAATATTTTCGGATGCCAAAATTTTTGGTGAGGTAGGCGTAGCTGGTTTCCCACTTTTCTGTCAGAGTCTTCTACAGAGCAATGGTTTCGCCTTTTTTGTGCTTCGACAGGAGCATTTTTCCGGTTGTTCCCCTCTTTCCTTGCTACGGTAGGCTATGCACCTTCCATTAAACGAATTTTATTGGTGAGTATATTTTTAAGAGTTTATTTATATGTTTCGACACATTTATATTGTATTGTACTGTATGCTAAACGGGGGCCTAGAAACGACAGAGAGGCTCCGTCCCCGTCGCGGCCGCAGTGCTCCACAACCCCACGACGACTACCGCAGTCCACTTCACCCCTCCGCCGCCCCACACCGAACCACTCTTTTGGGGTTATTGTGCAGTTTGGCCCTCGGTGGACCCCTCCAGGGAACGTCTCATACCAGACGAGTGTAACCCTAATGTTTGCGTGGTAGACTAATGGTGGTTTACGCGTACGTGGAGAACTTGTTTGCGCAGCAATCGCCGACATAGTGTAGCTGAGGCGGAATAAGGGGAACCAGCCCGCATTCGCTGAGGCAGATGGAAAACCGCCTAAAAACCATCCACAGACTGACCGGCTCGCCGGACCTGACACAAGTCCGCCGGGCGGATTCGTGCCGGGGACGGAAAGCAGTGCGTTAGACCGCACGGCTAAGCAGGCGGGCACACATTTATATACTTTGAGACATATGTACAACGAATAAGCACGTATAATATAAGATTAACATAAAATCTTTTGCCTTATATATTCTTCTGTGTAGTTTGTTCATGGATAACAATTAATCGTAAACGCCAGGCGTTTGATTTATATCTTAAAGGAGTGACAATATTATTAGAAATATTTTACTGTATTCGCAGCCTTCTCAGTTTTACATAATTTTTGTCAGTCATTTTAATTTCTTTCCAGGCATGTTAAGCCAGATTTTGGTCACCGCAATACCACTTTGGGCATATTTGTATATGCATGAAGTGCCCGTTGTACAGAGACAGTGCATCATAAAGTTTTAATGGTGAAAACAATCTGATATTGTTTGATGGCCTCATAACCTTTGTGACGACCTTAGAACCCTTGCCATGTGATCACTGCAACAGTTGAAATATTTACGCTCCGGATCGGATATTGCGTAGGTATTTTGGCTGCATAAGTACGGTAAATTTGAGCCTCTGGTTCTCGGTAATGAATAATGATACCGAAACAAGTTTCAAGTTTCCCTGGAAATATCATCTTAAAACATATGCTAAAAGTTTCGATGATTTTCCCGGAATACAAATAACAGAAGTAGCCATTTCCACAACTGATACTTTCCGTAACGAAAAATCATAGGTTTTCGGGATTATCTCAGGGACTGCCCATGAACAAATAGTGCTTTTCAAAGCCGCCGAAGGTCTAGCCTTGACCACGTCTAAAGCAGAACCAACGGATGTTCTCAATTTTCTTGGGCTAGGGAAAGTGTGTAAGGTTAAACTTTTACCCTGCATTGTAGGATGGCTACAGTATGCCCGTTCTTCCGACAGGTATATAAAAAGTCAATAGGCCAAGGGCTATTGAGAAAACATGACCCCTCATCTCTGTGATCAATAGAATCCAAGATGTGACCGCCAGATAAATCGTATTTTCGGGCGTGGCCTTTTGGAACATATTGGTACCGTGCTGTCTCGTGCACGGACGGATGAAATACTAAAAATCAAATTTTTGTTGCCTCCGGAAGCCGTTTGATACGCAACTTGGAATTGGGATTGGATTACGGGGCGAGTGTTACACAGTTTAATAATATAGATAGCACAGGTTTGTATGTATATGTCTGTGAAGGATATTCCTTTATAAAAGCCGGCTGTGTGGCCGAGCGGTTCTAGGCGCTACAGTCTGGAACGGCGCGAACGCTACGGTAGCAGGTTCGAATCCTGCCTCCGGCATGGATGTGTGTGATGTCCTTAGGTTAGTTAGGTTTAAGTAGTTCTAAGTTCTAGGGGACTGATGACCTCAGAAGTAAAGTCCCACAGTGCTCAGAGACATTTGAACCTTTCTAAAATAGTATGACTCTTTCGTAAATGAAAGCTTTATATTTCTACACGTAAGTGAATATTCACAGTGTATCATTCGCAACTGAGTCATGGTATCGTGAGTGAAGGTGATATTTTGCGCCGGATATATCGCTAAACTGCCTGCTCCACAGCTTCTCCCACGCTTCTTGTGGGAAGGCCATACGCAGCTGCCGTCCTCCTGCCTGGAGATATTCCAGCAGATGTGTGGCGCGATGAGAGGGAAGGAGCAAACGACACCCTAAAACCACAAGGCGCTGCCGACAGAGATGGCTGTTTCCGCTCCGGTAGCTGCCACCTTCTTGTGGCGCTGATGCGTCGGCAGTCAGCTCGTGGGAGCGTCATGGGGCTAAACAGAACATTTTCTAGTGCGTGCTCTGCACACAGTTCGTACTACCGGTTCATTAGACCAATATCAGACCAACTGTGTGATTGGATAGAAAACTTTCTAGTAAACAGAACACAACACGTCATTCTGAACGAAAACAAGTCTTCAGACGTAAAATTAACTTCAGATCAGCTCAGCTGTAGTGTTACAGGACATTACTTTTAGCAAAAATCTATGTAAACGACCTATTAGATGATGTCGGAAATTCCACGAGGTTTCTCGTTGATAATGTTGTTGTGTACAGAGAAGTAGCGACGCTAGAAAACTGAAGCAAAATGCAGGAAGACCTGCAGAGGACCGACGATTGGTGCAGGGAGTGGCAATTGACACTCAACGTAAAGAAATGAATGAACTGCGTATACACGGTGAGAAAGATCCTTTATTGTGTGAATATAAAAAATTGCAGGATTATCACTGGAAGCAGTTACTTCCAAAACAGTCTAAAAGTACGGGTACGGAACGATTTGAAGTGGAACAGCCACATAACATTAATCGTGAGTAAGACAGATGGCAGACAGATTCATTGGAAGAATCCTTACGAAATGTAGTCCATCAACAAAAGAAGTAGAGTGCGAAACACTCGTTCGAATAACACTTCAATATTGCACGTCCGTCCGGGATCCATACCAGATAGGATTGTTAGAGAAGATCCAAAGAAGATCCTTTTGTTACGGCTTCGTTTAGAGAGCGCGAAAGCTTCATGGAGGTGCTCAGCCACGTCCAGTGGCAGACACTGCAAGAGTGTACTGTATCACACTATGGCCTATTGTTAAAATGTCGAGAACGTTCATCACTAGAAGAGTCAACCAATGTATTGCTTTCTCCTTCGTATACATCTCACGAAAAGACCATGAATATAAAATTAGAGAGATTCGACCCCACAATCGTTCTCCCCGCGAACCATACGCGACTGGAAACGGAAAAGGGCGAATTGACACGGCTACACAAGTACCCTCCGCCACATACTGTAAGGTGTCTTTAGGATTATAGGTGTGGATGTGCCGTACATATACTAATAGGTGAAGTTAGATTTTAATTTCCAGTATTTTTTCGAAGAAATCACTTCCGGTTGATAATACGGGTACTGTTACGGTACAGTGTATTTTATAACTCTCGAAAGGCATGAAAGGGAAGAAGTAACTGAGAAGGGAGTGCGACAGAGTTGTAGCCTATCCTCGATATTATTCACTTCGCACGCTGGGCAGGCTGTAAAGGAAACCAAGGATGAAAACTGAAAGGAAAGTAGAGTTCAAAGAGGAGAAATAAAAACTTGGAGGTTTGCCAGAGACAGTGTAATTCTGTCAGAGACAGCAAGTACTTGACGGATCAGTTGTACAAAATCATTAGAGTCTTGAAAATAAATGACAAACGGCTGTTACGTTCTTATCCGAATAATGTACCAAGGTCGTGGCTGACGTGAATGCATTGAAATAACAGCTGTTTACCAATTGTGTATTAAACTCAGTACAGCTACTGGGGACGAATCTCCATTCAACTTGATTACAATTGAAATGTCAATCTTTTACCATACCTAGAAGGTGCTCCTTGTGACAGAGACCATGAAAGTCGAAGTGGCAATGAGAAAGGAGGTGGTGTAGCGACACGGTCGCACGAGCACGAGGCTTGCAGACAGTCCCACGCAGGTCCAGCGAAGGGGGCTCCTCAGGAGTGACTTACGGAGTCTGGTGAAGTCTGGTGAATACAAGGTGAACCCATGCTAACCCAAAACGCTATCCACTGCACGGACTGCAAACCAAAACTCCTACACTAATGGCCATTAAAATTGCTACACCACGAAGATGACGTGCTACAGACGCGAAATTTAACCGACAGGAAGAAGATGGTGTGATATGCAAATGATTAGCTTTTCAGAGCATTCACACAAGGCTGGCACCGGTGGCGACACCTACAACGTGCTGACATGAGGAAAGTTTCCAACCGATTTCTCATACACAAACAGCAGTTGACCGGCGTTGCCTGGAGAAACGTTGTTGTGATGCCTCGCGTAAGGAGGAGAAATGCGTACCATCAAAGGTCGGATTGTAGCCTATCGCGATTGCGGTTTATCGTATCGCGACATTGCTGTCCGCGTTGGTCGAGATCCAATGACTGTTAGCAGAATATGGAATCGGTGGGTTCAGGAGGGTAATACGGAAGGCCATGCTGGATCCCAACGGCCTTGTATCACTAGCAGTCGAGATGACAGGCATCTTAACCGCATGGATCGTGCAGCCACGTCTCGATCATTGAGTCAGCAGATGGGGACATTTGCAAGACAACAACCATCTGCACGAATAGTTCGACGACGTTTGCAGGCCGGCAGACTGGAGTGCTTACCATGCCTAAATCCATTTCATAATCGAAAGGCATGACACCAACCTTCAAGTCCTGACGACATGCAGTGTAATGTGGTTTCTTACAATGCACTTACCCAACAAATCCCACACCGAACTATCTTCTACGACTCACCCACTCTCCCTTCAGGTGCTCTTGCTGTACTCCACGAATCCTGTCTTCTCTACAGATAACTCCTTCGTACTCATGACCAAAACACGCTCACACGGTCGAAAGCTACAGCGACATGTTCCCATCTACTTACAAGTCAAACGATATCGGGATTGGCACATGACAAGCGCTAAATTAAAAGCATCACCTATAAACTCTATAAAATACCGGAAAACATTCCATCGGCTCTCAAGAATAAAAAAGAACCACTCCCTCACATGGCATGCTACACAACAACAGACCGCACGCTGGTGACAACCTCACTAAAGCCAAATACTATCCTTCCTGGAAAACACTTTCACCATTCCTCAAGCCCTCAACTTTGATAACTCGATGCATCATAATATCCATGAATCAACAAAAGCAAATAGCCCACCTGTTGCAGCAAACTTCCAGCACTTAGAAAGCACTTCATGAACAGGGCTAAACACACCAATAACAGCTGAAGACACAAGACAAACACTCGCTAAAAAGCGTCATCCTGCTCCCAGTCACGATAGAATTGCCTGCCACCACCTCAAGAAATATCCCAGGATCTGTCACGAAACCCTGGTCATTCTTTACAATATCATTCTCCACTCAGGTTATTACGCAGAGCAATGGAAAACATTCCAAGTCCTACTCTTTTAAAAGTTTATAAACCACCCTTTTTGAAATCTTCTATCGAACTACACTCCTGGAAATGGAAAAAAGAACACATTGACACCGGTGTGTCAGACCCACCATACTTGCTCCGGACACTGTGAGAGGGCTGTACAAGCAATGATCACACGCACGGCACAGCGGACACACCAGGAACCGCGGTGTTGGCCGTCGAATGGCGCTAGCTGCGCAGCATTTGTGCACCGCCGCCGTCAGTGTCAGCCAGTTTGCCGTGGCATACGGAGCTCCATCGCAGTCTTTAACACTGGTAGCATGCCGCGACAGTGTGGACGTGAACCGTATGTGCAGTTGACGGACTTTGAGCGAGGGCGTATAGTGGGCATGCGGGAGGCCGGGTGGACGTACCGCCGAATTGCTCAACACGTGGGGCGTGAGGTCTCCACAGTACATCGATGTTGTCGCCAGTGGTCGGCGGAAGGTGCACGTGCCCTTCGACCTGGGACCGGACCGCAGCGACGCACGGATGCACGCCAAGACCGTAGGATCCTACGCAGTGCCGTAGGGGACCGCACCGCCACTTCCCAGCAAATTAGGGACACTGTTGCTCCTGGGGTATCGGCGAGGACCATTCGCAACCGACTCCATGAAGCTGGGCTACGGTCCCGCACACCGTTAGGCCGTCTTCCGCTCACGCCCCAACATCGTGCAGCCCGCCTGCAGTGGTGTCGCGACAGGCGTGAATGGAGGGACGAATGGAGACGTGTCGTCTTCAGCGATGAGAGTCGCTTCTCCCTTGGTGCCAATGATGGTCGTATGCGTGTTTGGCGCCGTGCAGGTGAGCGCCACAATCAGGACTGCATACGACCGAGGCACACAGGGCCAACACCCGGCATCATGGTGTGGGGAGCGATCTCCTACACTGGCCGTACACCACTGGTGATCGTCGAGGGGACACTGAATAGTGCACGGTACATCCAAACCGTCATCGAACCCATCGTTCTACCATTCCTAGACCGGCAAGGGAACTTGCTGTTCCAACAGGACAATGCACGTCGGCATGTATCCCGTGCCACCCAACGTGCTCTAGAAGGTGTAAGTCAACTACCCTGGCCAGCAAGATCTCCGGATCTGTCCCCCATTGAGCATGTTTGGGACTGGATGAAGCGTCGTCTCACGCGGTCTGCACGTCCAGCACGAACGCTGGTCCAACTGAGGCGCCAGGTGGAAATGACATGGCAAGCCGTTCCACAGGACTACATCCAGCATCTCTACGATCGTCTCCGTGGGAGAATAGCAGCCTGAATTGCTGCGAAAGGTGGATATACACTGTACTAGTGCCGACATTGTGCATACTCTGTTGCCTGTGTCTATGTGCCTGTGGTTCTGTCAGTGTGATCATGTGATGTATCTGACCTCAGGAATGTGTCAATAAAGTTTCCCCTTCCTGGGACAATGAATTCACGGTGTTCTTATTTCAATTTCCAGGAGTGTATTAGCCTCACGTCAGTTTTGAGCAAAATTCTACGAAACACCACCGAGGAATCCTTCAACACCTTGCAGCGCACACCTACTCATCATGGCTTTCGACTCAACTATTCCACTGACGACGAATTTCTGTACTTAACCTACCTTATCTCGCACCAAGTAAATTAACGAAGGCCGACTTATTTACCTCCCTTCATATTAAAAAGAAGGTATATTATTCGGGATTGCTCTACAATATACAAACAGTTGCACTCCCGATAACTATTCCCTCCTTCAGCACTGTCTTACATACGTTACAGTCAACCATACCTGCCGCTACATCTTCTACCAAACTTCTGTGCATGGTACATTTCCAAACCATACATTTACAAACCACCACCACACACTCACCTTTTGCAATATGCTTGTGACACCTACTCTCACGTACCTCCCTGCAATATGAATCTGCTCGTCGAGTGATGTAATATGTACAGACTCCAAGTAAATCCTCAGAAAATTCGTCAGCACCTTCGATCACATCATTCGACGTCTCTGTAATCTAGATTAACCCCGCCCCCTCCCCCCGTCCATCTATAGCCAATCCATCCCTGTAACTGACACAGCCAAGTACTTAGGACCAATTCTTGACAGAAAATTAGGATGGAAAGCACACTTGCTTACTGTCCAACACGAAGCCCGAAATCAAACGAAATTATGAATGAAAACTACTAACAGTGCGCTCCTCCGTTCTATATCATTTATCCAATTTCCGCACCCACAAATCCATCATCTAACATCCCAACCTGAGCCAACAATGCCTGGATCTCCGCCTCCTCTAAATTCTACAAGTTCCTCGAAATCCTGGAATGACGCGCACTAAGACTCGCCTTCTGCGTCTCCCTAAATTCTCCAACTCACAATGTATACCAACCCATAGCTTCTTCGCTTTCTGCAACGCCTTCAGACACAATACATTAATCGAAAATGCCAGTCCTAGTATACAGTATACTACCCATAGATCACCAATCCAAGTCCCTGCTGCTCTAGGACATCCATATCTTACCTTTCACACACTTTCATGTCTTACCCATCCTCTCCCACAGGAACTTCAATTATCTTCCGCTACCCTGCGATAAAACCTCATATTTAAGAGATTAAGACGAAATACGTCTCTTAATCCGATATTAAATGTAGTTTTACGTGTAAAAATCTCCTTTAAAAAATTCGTATTTTAAAATATCACGCCACAGAATCTTCGTACAAACGGAGGCTAAATTACTCGAAATACCAGAAAACTCCAATAAATAAAGGTATAACTGAGCATATAGCTGAATGTAGAAGCAGTAAAATACAGAGAGCGAAAGGCTTACAACCTGTACAGGAACCAGACGGCAATTATAAGAGTAGAGGGGCATGAAAAGGTGTTGAGAATGGAGTGAGACGGGGCTGTAGCCTAATCCCCATGATATTCAATATGTACAATGAACAAGCTATAACGAAAACCAAAGAAAAATTTGGAGTAGGAATTAAAGTCCAGGGAGACAAATAAAAGATTTTTAAATTTGCCAATGACATTGTAATCCTCTCAGAGACGGCGAAGGATTCATAAGAGTATTGAACGCAATGAACAGTGTTTTGAAGGGGGATGTAGTATGAACAGCAACAGATATTAAAACAAGGTCAATAGAATCTGTTCGAATTAAATCAGGTGATGCTGATGGAATTTTATTAGAAGACAAGACATTTAAATTAGTATATGAGTTTTCTATATGAGCAAAGAAATAACATGATACATAGTAGAGAGGGTATAAAACGTAGACTGGCAATGGCATAAAATCGTTGCTAAAGAAGAGAAATTTATTAACATCGAATATAGGTTTAAGGTTTAGGAAGTCTTCTGTGAAAGTATTTGTACGGAGTGTACCTATGTATGACAGTGACATACTGCCGATAATCAGTTCACGCAAGAAGAGAATTGAAGCTTCTTGAACGTGGTTCTACAAAAAAATGGCCCGGAGCACTATGGGACTTAGCTTCTCAGGTCATCAGTCCCCTAGAACTTAGAACTACTTAAACCTAACTAACCTAAGGACGTCACATACATCCATGCCCGAGGCAGGATTCGAACCTGCGACCTTAGCTGTCGCGCGGTTCCAGCCTGTAGCGTCTAGAACCCCTAGGCCACCCCGGCCGGCCGTGGTTCTACAGAAAAATGCTGAAGATTACATCACCTAACTAATGAGGAGTCAGAGAATAGAATTGGGGAGAAAAGAAATTTATGGCACTGCTTGTCTAAAAGAAGGGATCGGTTGATAAGACATATTCTGAGACATAAAGGGATCACCAACTTAATGATGGAGCCATCTGGAAATGACTGAAAGTATGGCTGTCTGTTACCTTGTTGTTATTTCAGTTCCGAAAGAAAAGGCGGCGAGGCATCGGATAAGACCTCTTTAGACAAATGCTATCCAGAATCACAAGAACATTTAGAAAATATAAAAGCAGATGACAATAAATGATGTCTTTTAAAAAATATATTGTGGACAATTTTTACAGTTATTGAAATTGAAAGTGGTTCATACTGCAGGTAAGACAAACTCACTGATGTTAACGTTATTGCTGCCATGGTATAATGATGATGCTGGTGATGCATGAAAATGATTATGTAATAATATGTAACAATTATTAATTAACAGCAAGAACACAAATTTTACATTTACAGGAAGGCAGCTTACACTGATATCGCAATACATGAATCATTATACCATTCAAACATACACAAGTATGCTGCATTTAGGTCTATGCTAAACAGGGCATTAAAATCCAAAGCGCTTACACAAGAAATTGATAGCATCAAAACAGTTCCAAGATATAATGGATACTCTGAAAACTCAATTGACAAACTATCAAACAAAATACAGGCCAACATCACTAATAGAAGCACTACAAGAAAAACATCTGACACTGCATATATATTCACAAGCATTCCCTATTGAGGCACACCATCCAAAAAATTGCTGACTTATTCTGAAACACCAATATTAAAATTTCTTTCTCCATAAATAACAAACTGGGACCCCACTTTCCTGACACAGTTAACATAAACTCTCCAATAACAGAACAAATGGGAGTATACAAATGACAGTATAACAACTGTCCTGGATTTTACATTGGCAAAACGGGAACAACTTTCCATACATGTTACAAAGAACACTCTGAATCCTTTAGACTTAACCACTTTCACAAATCTGCAATAGCTAACCACATGTACCTTAACAACACAGGCTAAGTGACATCCATAAGAGCTTAACTGTAGTGCACATAGAAAACAATGGTCAAAAGCTTGATCTGCTAGAACAATTAGAAATAATGTTATATAAAGAAAAAGCTTCTGACAATATTTTGAATGAACGTTGTTTGGCAGTCACAATTTTTTCAATAATTTTAAAATTGATTTTTTTCCTCAAAAGCAAGTATTTAATAATGTGACCATTTCACAAGACACAGGCACATTTACCAAACACACAAATATTTTTATTATTTAGGACATCTATGTAAATAATAATGTAACATCTTGTAAACAGTATCTTTGTATTTGTAAAAATGCAGCAGCTTCACAGCCAAAATTCTTTGACTAATTTTAAAATGTGTTCGAAAATGTATTGCGTGAAAATATTTCTGCAGATGGGCTGTTTAATAGGAAATGTGTATTTGTACACAAACATTCTTCAGAACCATACACCTACTACTTACTACAGACAGTAAGTGACTTTTCGATTTGTCATAGTTTTATAAACTTATATTTCATAATTTGGCGTTTTGTAATACAACAATGAAATCTTGCCAGGCCCGGAATTGAACGAAATGTGGGATTGATGCATACGTTCAAAGCACCTGAAGATAGGCCCCCAGACCTCGAAATAATCGTGCATTTTAATAAAAATCACGATTTGTGGTTGAAGGTGGTTGTTCTTTATTATTACGAAAGTAATACAGACACGGAAGAAAACTACAAAAATGGATCAAAGTAAATTAAAATGAATATGATCATGATGGAAATGGAATTATGAGTATGAATATGTGGTACTGTGGAACCACATATAGCAACTAAGAGTCATGGAGTAGGAGGAAAGGAGAGTGAGGAAAATTGAGAGATGGTGTAAGGTGAAACGTTGTGACTAGGGTTGGAAAGACGTGTCTGGTTTCGTACGGTTTCCCTTACATTGGCTCACTGTTTTTCTGGGGTGACTATATATGCCTAAGCGGCGCCGCCGTTCCTGATTTATTCATCTCATTTCGCCTAAACGGCAGGCCCTACTTCTTCTGCTTTACCTGAGCCGACCCGCCCTTTACCTTTTTCCAGTAAAGAACGTCAGCTTTATGAACGGGCAGAAGCGTCATGAGAAGAAATTCGATGGAGCAGCCGTCCAGTTCTGCGCTCCGCATCCTTATTTATGGTGTCGTTCCGCCCAGCTTCCCCGGCGTCTGCATAAATTTGAATAATACCACCTCGGTCCCAAACAAGTCGCGCCGGAGAGGAACGAGTGTCGAAACGAGGACGACAGTTGATTAAGGATCGGCGTCGAAAAAAAGAATTTTGGAAGACGCACGCGAGACTTATAAATGTTCCTTTATTTTCCTACTATCGTCGAACAGGAAATAATAATCATCAATATCTCGCCATTTGACTTGCAAGTGAAAAACGAAACTTTAGTTTATTACTTTTACAGGCCGATGGTAGGATCATCCATTTTAATGTACTGAAATTTGTGGCAAATCCGAGCAACCTGGGAAGAAAAACATGTGTAACGGAAATGGAGGGATAGCTACTTTTTTTTACGTTTGTTACTGTTTCCATTAGCTCTGTTATTTGTATGACGTACCACACTTCATCAGACGTCAACGGCTTTTTTTTTTCTTTTTTTTGTAAAATTAAGTTGAAATGTCCATGCCGATACCATACTCCGCGGACTGCGAGTACATGCACGCGCTAGAAGGGAAGTACCTGTTGCGATTCATCGCTACTCACTTCTGTTTATTACAAAAATTTCAGAAATACGGTAAACATAGGAAAATCATTACGCAAATTTCAAGAGAGAAGTAGTGATGACTGTACGGAATGAATGAGTAGATGATCGCCCATGGTCACTGAACACGTTGTACTAAAAGATTAAGAATAAATGTGAGCTAATAGCCTTTTAATCATCAGTTTACTTAATGAACAAACGCCATAAGTGGCTTATCTAAGATACTCCAAAATCGCATCAGAAAAGGATAAAGGATTTTGGTGCAACTCTTAATGAGCACTTATCGGAATTATCTTTTTGCCTGCAATACTGGTGAACGAACTGACTGCCGAACAGTAACAGATGAAAATGTTTTCTCCTAAGTGACAATATGGTACTGAGTAGACACTGTCAATCAGTGACGAATCAGAGACTGCCTTCTTCAAGAAGGGAATTTTTTCATCTTCGTATATTACTCACTGCGAATTACCTGTAGATGAGTTAAAATTAATGGATAGGCGCCTATTGAAAGTACAAAAGATAAACGACTCAATCATGTGGGTAATGGCTTACTTGAAATTACTAGTGACAAAAAGTCTCTGTACGAAAAGTTTAAAGTCCAATTCAGACCATAACTGTCTATCGGAATCTGTTGTATCCACTGCGTCAGAGGAAGAGAAATCGTGCCACCAGCTCAGTTCCGTGTGTTGATTCGCACTGCAGATGATGGTTCAGATGGCTCTGAGCACCATGGGACTTAACTTCTGAGGTCATCAGTCCCCTATAACTTAGAACTACTTAAACCTAACTAATCTAAGGACATCACACACATCCATGCCCGAGGCAGGATTCGAAACTGCGACCGTAGCGCTCGCGCGGTTCCAGACTGAAGCGCCTAGAACCGCTCGTCCACAGCGGCCGGCTGATTCGCACTGCAGTTTCGAGGTACACTGGTGCGGGTATATAATTAGCAACAAATTATCAATCGTTACTGATTGCTTGATTAAGTTTTGTCATTTTGTGTTCGAAAAAATAAAAAAAAATGATATTAGTGAATCACGCAGTAATGTGCAAGTTTACTAGTAAGCGTGTATTTTCGTCACGTTTATTGTATAATTGGATATAGCTGTATGCGAATTTTATCTTAAATTTTTTTCTTGTGATTTTCGTTACAGTGGCGAAATTGGTTCTTGATCGACCTCTGTTTTCTTTATCAGCTTCTCTGCAATAAACACGGACGAAAGCTATTTTGAGGCTATTATTCGATGCAGTCATCCTCTCCCACAAGTTTCTAATTGGAATATTCAAATAATATCAGTTCATTATGGGACACGTAATGTATCAAAGGTGAGTATTGCAGTCACGGCCTCATTAGCGCGCAATCAGTGTATTGCTACGATACGTGGCTCAGCACCACGACACAACTGCAATGCGACGCGTTGTTACGTACCTCCAACTTGAAAAGACCAACAACATAAGGATAAAATCACTGATAGGCTATAATTAAAAATCTCCGCCAACGTATTTTGAAACACACCGTTTATTTAAGCAAATCTGATACAAAAATATGAGCGTATCTCACTGCATCTGCTCTGCTCAAAATCCACCAAGAATACACAAATTATTCGTATATCTACATCGGCATTTTTTATTACGAAACGCCTCTGCTTTGATGCGGAGTAGCTTTCATGTCACCTATTCGTATGCGCTACGATAGTCACTTTTCAGCCTCAAATACCATTAAAATTGCTACACCAAGAAGAAATGCAGATGATAAACGGGTATTCATGGCCAAATATATTATACTACAACGGACATGTGATTACATTTTCACGCAATTTGGGTGCATAGATCATGAGAAATCAGTACCCAGAACAACCAACCCCGGCCGTAATAACGGCCATGATATGCCTGGGCCTTGAGTAAAACAGAGCTTGGATGGCGTGTACAGGTACAGCTGCCCATGCAGCTTCAACACGATACCACAGTTCATCAAGAGTAGTGACTGGCGTATTCTGACGAGACAGTTGCGCGGCCACCATTGACCAGACGTTTTCAATTGGTGAGAGATGTGGAGAATGTGCTGGCCAGGGCAGAAGTCGAACATTTTCTGTATCCAGAAAGGCCCGTACAGGACCTGCAACATGCGGTCGTGCATTATCTTGCTGAAATGTTGGGTTTCTCCGGGATGGAATGAAGGGTAGAGCTACGGGTCGTAAGACATCTGAAATGTAACGTCCACTGTTCAAAGTGCCGACAATGCGAACAAGAGGTGACCGACACGTGTAACCAATGGCACCTTATACCATCACGCCGAGTGATACGCCAGTATGGCGATCACGAATACACGCTTCCAATGTGTGTTCACCGCGATGTCGCTAAACACGGATGCGACCATCATGATGCTGTAAACAGAACCTGGATTCATCCGAAAAAATCACGTTTTGCCATTCGTGCACCCAGGTTCGTCGTTGAGCACACCATCGCAGGCGCTTCTGTCTGTAAACAGCACAAACCATTTAGAGTGCCACTCTATACAATCCCATTAAGCTACAGGAATAAGGTATTCCAGGAGATATCTAAAATGTTAGAAGACGATATTATTGAACCAGCTACCTCCACATATAACAGCCCACTCCATATTGTACAAAACGAGATGGGAGCATCTGGTTAGTGCTTGATTCCAGACAGATTAACACAATCATAATCACTGAGACAGATCGCCCAGAAAAATTAGAGGAATTGATACAAAACTTCCACGGTGCTAAGATATTTTCATCAATTGATTTACAGAGTAATTTCTGGCAAACAGAATTGGCCCCAGCATGTAGACAATTTACAGCATTTATCGTATTCGGTAGATGTTACCAGTTTAAACGATTGCCATTTGGTTTAAACATATCATCAGCAGCGTTTATAGGGGATTTAATACTATACACAGTGATTATAGAAGAACCCTCTTGGGAACATCACAACGACACATTAAATCAGTTTTTACAGATTATGAAAGAGCATGGGGTCACAGTAAATATAACAAAATCCAAATTTGGAAGGCGAGAGGTCAAATTTCTAGGACACATAATTTCAGAGAAAGTGGTAATGCCCAACCCAGAAAACTAACGGCAATCAAAGAATTCTGTACTCCATATAATAAGAAAACTCTCAGAGGATTTCTAGGTCTCACTGGATTCTATAAAAAATTTATTTGGATCGACTCTCTCGCAACACCACGCCTATGTGCATTGACTGGAAAAAACACTCCATGGGTATGGGATCAACAAGCCAATGAAGAATTTTTAAAAGTGAAAAACGCACTTACAACGGTACCGATTTTAGCACATCCTGATCTAACACAAAATTTTTGTATGGCCACTGATAGCGCGAAAACAGGTTTAGGAGTTGTTTTATTCCAAGAATACGAGCAGACAGGGCTAAGATCATATAGAATAACTGCATTTGCCAGTCGTGTACGCACAAAAAGCGAGAAAAACTATTCAGTCACAGAGCTGGAAGCATTGGCCATTGTATGGGGCTTCCAACGTTTTCGATACTTCCTATTCGGAAGAAAAACAAAAGTATACACTGACCACAAAGCATTAGAATTTCTGTTATCCGTCAAAATAACTCATGGGAGGTTAGCCAGATGGATGTTAATACTACAAGAATTTGACTTCACTATTACACACATACCAGGACCAGCGAATGTATTAGCAGATGCTTTATCACGACGTCCACAGGGTGCATCCAATAACATAGGTATGGAAGCAGCAGAAGACCAGTTTGCGATGTACTATATGAAACAAGTACCTTTCGAAAACTACATTACGACAGCATTGAAAAACATAGGCAAAGAACAGGACAAGGATCCCGAAATACTAGGAATCAAACACAAGTGGAGAAGTAAGGATTTTCTAGACATTCGACAGCACTATCTCGTAAAAAACAATGTTTTATTTTTTAGACGAAATGTTGCAACGAATAAATGGTTAATTTATATCCCAGATGAACTAATTAATAAGTAAATATGGAATACACATTTAAGTAATGGCCACTTTGTACCACAGAAATGCTTTTTAAAAATAAAACAAACAAGGCATTTTCCTAATATGGAAAGACGAATTAGAACAGTATTAGCCAAATGCAAAAATGTATGAGAGCTAAACACGTCACTTTCCAAACCAAACCACCTATTTTTCCAATAATCCCTAAAAAATTAAAACAAATAGCTGCAACAGATTTGATGGGGCCCCTCCCACGCACAAAAATGGACATATTTTCATATTTGTCGTTTTAGAACTTACTTCTAAATATGTTACCTTGACGCCATTAAAACGGGCAACAGGTCTTACTATAAGTAAAACATTTAGACAAGATTTTCTCAGACAAGTAGGTCTAGTGGAACGAATAATTTCGGCTAATGGCCCACAATACAAATCAGTGCAATGGCAGAACACGTTAAAACAACACAAAATAAAACCCATCTACATATCTAAGTACAAACCTACCGTAAATCCAGCAGAACGATCTATGAAGGACATAGGCACTTTATGCCGATTATATGCAGGCAAAAGACACAACACTCGGGATATATACCTTAAAGATTTTCAAGAAGTTATAAATGAAATGCCACATAGCTCTACACTACTACCTCCAGCTACTGTACTTAAAAATATTGAACCCCCAAACATAACCAGCGAAAATGTTAGATTTCCTATTGTACCATGTAGATAGCACAAACAAGTCATAGCAACAGCACTCTCCAACATCAGAAACGCAGCCATTAAAAGAAAAGAAATTGAAGATAGAACAGCAATTAAAAGAACATTCTCAGTAGGCCAGAAAGTATTTGTAAAAACACACCATCTCTCCAGCAAACAGAAACACAAAATACATAAGTTTTACGCTGCATACAAAGGACCTGTCGTAATTAGCCGAATTGCTCACGATAATGCTGTGGAACTAATGAACCCAAAAACAGGCAAAATCTTAGGACTTCACCATGTGAGCCACATCAAAAAGTTTGAAGATTAATTTTATTACTGGTAAATAATCAGCACAATATTTCAAGGTTATGTTGCAGATAAGATCGTCAGGAGAAGAAAGATTGAAGTGAGAGGAAGGTGGGAAAAAGAAAGTAATTTCAATAAAAACAAAACTAACACCAATAGTACCATAGATTAAGGTGAAGGGATAAAACGTAGATAGTCTAACAGCGTGAAATACTAAAATGCTATATACCACAACACTACACAAAAATAAAAACGAATTTGGGGATTCTTGTAGAAGTTAAGACTCAAAATATCTTAGAATTGTAACATGTAAAGGGCGCCGAAATTTGTAAAGCTTTTTAAGAAGGCGTAAAACAATGTAGGTACTAGACATATGTTAAATTTTTATAAGTAAAACTTTTTGTAAGAACCTTTGTAAAAACTCCAGCAAAGACCAGATGCAATGACCCACAAGTTGCAACACGAGAAGTATCAAGAAAGAAAAGGACGTAATTAGCAAAACACTATTCCTACAAGGCAGAAGCGTTGAGAGAAGGGAAAGGACAGCGACCGGTGCAGGGACTGTCAAGCAAACACCGGACTTTCACTGCTCGTAAACCCCGGGACGCCCCAACTCAGCGCAGTGAGCAAAAAATGGCCCGACCAGAAGACTGCTTGGGCAAGCCACCACTGGCAAAAAAAATACGAGCAAAAGTCACAATACTGCTATTAAAAAGCATGCTAATGCACGAAACTGAAGAAAACTTCCACAAAGTAAAAATGACAAGCCCAAACAATTTATCAAACTGTTAATAAGAGGAGAACTTCAAAGCGACTACTTATCAATAAATAATTCAATATCCTGCCCAGAGAAGAACCAAGAATCAAGTAAAAAGCAGAGAAAAAGCAGGACGAACAGAAGTTGAAGATTCGCAAGATTGAAACCAAGAAAAAAGGTGGGTGAAGAATAGACGACATACCTTCCCAAATCCCTAGCCTATGTAGTGGTGTGGACATGTTGGGAATGTGGATCTCATGGGGAGCGTGCAAGGGATAAGTCCCTGCAGACACACTATCCTCTGTGCCCGCGGTGGCCCAGATGGATAGAGCATCTGCCATGTAAGCAGGAGATCCCGGGTTCGAGTCCCGGTCGGGGCACACATTTTCAACATGTCCCCAGTGAAGTTCATCAACGCCTGTTTGCAGCTAAGGTGTCCATTTAATTATCATTTCATTTCTAGCAAAGCTGCATGGTCATCCACGGTAACTGTTCTTTCGGGAACAGATACTACTGTCATCTATAGTTAAAAAATATGGCTTCCTGGCCATTGACCTTCTTGTGCGAACGCACACGCTATGCCCAAACTCGTATGGGACTGGGTAGATTAATCTACCACACCACTACAAATGTAGTGGTGTGGACATGTTGGGAATGTGGATCTCACGGGCAGCGTGCAAGGGATAAGTCCCTGCAGACGCACTATCCTCTGTGCCTGCGGTGGCTCAGATGGATAGAGTGTCTGCCATGTAAGCAGGAGATCCCGGGTTCGAGTCCCGGTCGGGGCACACATTTTCAACATGTCCCCAATGAAGTTCATCAACGCCTTTTTGCAGCCAGGGTGTCCATTTAATTATCATTTCATATTGTAAACTAGTCGTCTGCGAAGTATTACAATGAAAAACGACCGCTTTCAGGGACACATAACGATGACTTTCACGCATACAAACCCAGTAAACCATGAGATTCTGCATTCACAGCTCCATTCCATTATGGGACCTCCACAACAGAAACAGACACTTGCAAAGCCAACATGGACAGACAAACAAAGCTGTACATCAAATACTTGCCCACATCCATCTCGCTCAAGTCCATCACCTTCGTGCAAAAACATTCGCCAACCTCATGCTTAAACATTTATAGGATTGTGTGAATGTGTGAAATCAAATTATGTGATGTAGGAATTGTGCAAAAGAAACCTGTGAAAAACTAAATAAGTTAAGCACACCAGACAGCTAATAAACTACAAAATAACAGTCATTGGCTATGGACTTAAGTAAAACATAGACTATCGATAAAAATAAGTCATTAGTTCTGAAATGGACAGTATATAAGGAACAAAAGTAAGGCATAATAAACACTAAAACTATATGCCACTTATATTCTCCTCGCAAAAATAAAAGAATAACTATATTTTACTTATTTTCTCCTTATAAAAACAAAGAATAAAAAATTATCTTGTTGGATGTTTTCTCCCTTTTTTTAAACATTTATACCATTTGTTAGGATAATATCTCAATACTTGTGTATGTATATTTATTTCTCAAAGCAATTCTTGGAAATAATTCTTATTTGTTAGTGGAACAATGTTGAAATGAGTGTCTAGAAACAAAAACATTTTACTTGTACATGTTAGGAATAGATTTTACTTAATTACTACATTTATAAAAAAAATATTTCTAAGAAAATCGATGTGAAAGACTCCTCACTTTCGATAACAAACTTCTTAAAAAACAAACTTCACACTTAAATAAAGAAAGAAAATAATTAAAAATTAGTAATAATAATAATGATATAAAAATATTCTTCTCTTGTCAATATAAACATATTTTTGAGAATAATGTGGAAGAATATAAAAATATAAATTAGTAATACAAACTAGCATAGAACCAGAATAACGTGGCTGAACAGTAGGCAACAAAATTTAGATAAAGGAATAATTTTTGACTGACTTAGACAACGATTCAATCATTGTCTAACTTCAGTGGAAAAATTAAGTTCGAAGGGTGGTGATATGTAAGGTGTCAGGCAAATCTAACACCTTCCATGAAAACCCTGACATGATAAGCAAATCCAGTAGTATGGCACATAGCTCCGAATAAATTGTGACATTAAATTAACCAAAGTAATACGAGTAACGAGTGAGCAAATGGAATACCACAGACTAACACAAGAATGCCTAAATGCATGACATACCTTCCCACCGTGAGACAGACGCAGTTCCGAGGGGAGAAACGAGAACAGAAGCCGAGAGCAGAACCGTGTTAAGCTAGAAGGCCCTACGATAAGGGACGGACACCCACGTCGCCAGCTAACACTAGGACCACCCCCCAGCCGATGTTAAAAGCTAGAGCCCTCCAGAAGAACAGTATAGATCTTACGATAACACAAAAAGGGCCACACCAGCCGCAAGTTTTAGCGTGAGACTTTTTCGCGTCTCTGTTACGTTGCAAACGTTAAAAACATTGCCCCACCACGAAAAGGAACCACCAGGACCACCCCCCAGCCCATGTTAAAAGATAGAGCCCTCCAGAAGAACAGTATAGATCTTACGATAACACTAAAAAGGCCACACTAGCTGCAAGTTTTAACGTGAGACTTTTTCGCGTCTCTGTTGCCTTGCAAACTTTAAAAACATTGCCCCACCACGAAAAGTATAACGTTTCTCATTGGATAGACAGGATTTTTGGAGGCGGAGCTTAAGGTAAACATTGAGACCCTGATTGGTCAGATGAAAACACAGCCAGATAGGTCTTTTAAACCAACTTCGGTAAATTGTAGTTACGAGAAGTTAGAGTTGAGTTGCTTCCGAGACGGCGAGCTGGATGGAGTTGCGTCGCCCGACGCCCCCTGATGCTGCCTAACCAACGACAAGGTAATGAACGCACGCGATGCCGCATAACAGCGCATAAAGCTTCACTCAGAACTGCAGAAGTCTCATCTGTTACATCCCCTTTTCACGTAATACTAGTGTCGATCGTCAATTAAATCTCATGGTATTCACTTTTACTACGTAAATTAAAATCTGAAACGCGAAGATTTTTCTGTTATATAATTATTGAGAACCCACATCAGCCACTGTCATTTACAACAAGTTAGATAAGTAATTAAAGATAATTGAGGATCACTGTAGACCATTTTGATAGTTTTCTCTTTTGTGAAACTTAATGTAAACCTAAATTATAGATGTGATATGGCATAGGTCATCCTTCGATCCATTGTAGAACTTGGAAACCCACTCAGGGAATATTCGTTCACATTTTTTCTTGAACGCAGATGGTTTTTATCATCCTGTACTAAAATATTTCCTTTTATTAATAGTGCAATTATAAACAATGTTTTGTGAGTAGAATAAAATTTCCAATGGTAAACTTAACTGCTTTTTCGACGTTATTTTACCAGCTAACTAAAAATAGGAAAGCCTTGAACCCCTTCCACTAAATTTAGTTAGTATTAAGACTCTTTTACAGGGAGTGCGGTGGAGCTGACGCTGAAATTATTAAGTATTTGGTTATATCATGACTAGTCTAACTGAACTCTTCTGAACTCTACATGTCATGTGTGGTCTGGCGTCTCCTTACCAGCAACAGGTCCCAGGTTCAAACTAGTCAGTTCCCTAAATAACACGCTCAGAGCGTCGTTGCGCGAAAGTAATAGGGAGACACGACTTAGAACAAACAGACACCACGCAGAATGTTAGAATATGGTGTCTAGATCATTTTGCAATTGGTCTTGATCTTCTGATGAGTGAATAACAACATGACCTGCAAACAATGTAAGCAGGCTGCTCCAATTGCTGCTTACATCGTTCATGTACACTCATGCTCATAAGTTAAGGATAACTGCAGAGTGTGGTGCCACACAACGTGGCACTACACAAAAATGGCGCTAATGGCATAGGCACATAGGGAACACATAAGACACAGATCTGTAAGTCGAGAGTATTGACGATAAGTTGAGAAAACAGTCTCGAAACACATGTGCTACAAAACGCCACTGTTTCCTGCGCATGTACCCCAACATCAACATGGGATATGATCACGATGCACACGTACACAGGCCGCACAACGGGTTGGCATACTCTGGATCAGGTGGTCGAACAGATGCTGGGGTATAGCCTCCCATTTTTGCACCAGTGCCTGTCGGAGCTCCTGAAGTGTCGTAGGGGTTTTAAGACGTGCAGCGATACGTCGACCGAGAGCATCCCAGACGTTCTCGTTGGGGTTTAGGTCTGGAGAACAGGCAGGCCACTCCATGCGCCTGATGTCTTCTGTTTCAAGGTACTCCTTCACATGGCAGCTCGGTGAGGCCGTGCGTTATCATCCATTAGGAGGAAGGTGGGACCCAATGCACCCCTGAAAAGGCGGACAAACTGGTGCAAAATGACGTCCCGATATACCTGGCCTGTTGCAGTTCCTCTGTCAAAGACATGTAGGGGTGTACGTGCATCAATCATAATCCCATCCCATACCATCAAACCACAACCTCCATACAGGTCTCTTTCAAGGACATTAAGGGGTTGGTATCTGGTTCCTGGTTCACGCCAGATGAAAACCCGGTGAGAATCACTGTTCGGACTATACCTGGACTCGTCCGTAAACATAACCTGGGATCACTGTTCCAATGACCATGGACGGTGTTCTTGACGCCAGACTTTACGGGCTCTCCTGTGACCAGGGGTCAGTGGAATGCACCTTGCACGTCAATGTGCGAATAAATCATGTCTGTTGAGTCGTCTGTACACTGTGTGTCCGGAGACAACTGTTCCAGTGGCTGCGGTAAGGTTCCGAGCGAGGCTACCTGCAGTACTCCGTGGTCGTCTTCGGGCTCTGATAGTGGGATATCGGTCTTCTTGTGTTGTTGTACACTGTGAACGTCCCGTACTGTAGCGCCTGGACACGTTAACTGTCTGCTGGAATCGTTGCCATAATCTTGAGATCACACTTTGTGGCACACGGAGGGCCCGTGCTACGACCTGCTGAGTTTGACCATCCCAATCGCCCTAGTATTCTACCCCTCATCACGTCATCAATATGTGTTCTTTGAGCCATTTTCAACACACAGTCACCATTAGCACGTCTGAAAACGTCTGCACACTTGCTGCACCGTACTCAGACATGCATTAACACTCCTCTGTATATGTGGACTGCTGCCAAGGCCACCGTGCAACGGCACCAGCTCAAATGCACCGCACGGTCATACCCCGAGTAGATTTAAACCCGGAAACCGCCCACCAGAGCGTTATTTCACCATGTATAAGAATTATCCTTAATTTATGAACATGAGTGTAGATCAGGAACAGCAGAGGGTCTATTAAACTTACTTGGGGAACGACAAATAACACTTCTCTTTTACTCTGTTTTACGTCGATTACTATTACTGAAACTATACTCCATGCGAGGAACTGTATCAAAGGCCATCGCCAGTGTGGCCGGGCGGTCCTAGGCGCTACAGTCTGGAACCGCGCGACCGCTGCGGTCGCAGGTTCGACTCCTGCCTCGGGCATGGATGTGTGTGATGTCCTTAGGTTAGTTAGGTTTAAGTAGTTCTAAGTTCTAGGGGACTGATGACCTCAGACGTTATGTCCCATAGTTCTCAGAGCCATTTGAACCGTTTTGAAAGGCCGTCTGGAAATACAGAATTTCTGCATTACCTATTTGCAGTTGTAGCCTATTTGTTGTGAGGAACGTAGGCTTTTGTTCGCCCTTTCGACTTCTTTAGAGCACGTGGATATCAACATCTACTTTTAACTTAATTATCCAAGTTGAAAGCGACCTGTCTCAATGCTCTTCCACTCATGAGACTTTGCTTTAGTAAGTAATAATAATATTTTGTAATTTTATTTTGTCTGTCGTAGCCAGCGGCCTTGCCGCAGTGGTAACATCAGTTCCCGTCAGATCACCGAAGTTAAGCGCAGTCGGGATGGGCCAGCACTTTGATGGGTGACTATCCGGTCTGCCGAGCGCTGTTGGCAAGCGGGGTGCACTCAGCCCTTGTGAAGCAAACTAAGGAGCTACTTGATTGAGGAGTTGTGGTTCCGGTCTCGGAAACTGACATACGGCCGGGAGAGCGGTGTGCTGACCACATGCCCCTCCATATCCGAATCCAGTGGCGCCTGTGGGCTGAGGATGACCCGGCGGCCAGTCGGTACCTTTGGGCCTTCATGGCCTGTGCGGGAGGAGTTTTGGTTTAGTTTTATTTTGTCTGTCGTAACCGGTGAGGATGTAAAGCAAATGGTTGTATTTCTCCACAGTGAATGTTATCCTCAGTATGAACGTTGATTACATTCGTTTTAGTACAGTTGGGATTTTTCGAGTCCATCATCCTCCTTCCAAGCGGAGTGGCACAGTGGTTAGCACACTGGATTCGCATTTGGGAGGACGACGGTTCAAACCCGCTTCCAGCCGTCCTGATTTTGGTTTTCCGTGATTTCCCTAAATCGCTTCAGGCAAATTTCGGGATGGTTCCTTTGAAAGGGCACGACCGACTTCCTTCCCCATCCTTCCAGAACCCAATGGTACCAATGGTACCAATGACCTCACTGTTTGGTCCCGTCCACCAAATCAACCAACCATCCTCCTCACTAGTCTTGCTTTAATGAAACTTTTCACGTGTTCCATACCTCCACCTGTGTTCTCTCAACAACCACATTCTCAAAACGTACTGTATTCGTTTTTAAATTTAAAAAAATGGTTCAAATGGTTCTAAGCACTATGGGACTTAACAGCTGAGGTCATTAGTGCCCCAGAACTTACAACTACTTAAACCTAACTAATCTAAGGACATCACACACATTCATGCCCGAGGCAGGATTCGAACCGTAGCAGCAGCGCGGTTGCGGACTGAAGCACCTAGAACCGCTCGGCCGCAGCGGCCGGCTTTTAATCATATATAGAGTGCGGATGAAGTAGCAGGGGCCTAACTAACGATTAAAATTATAGTACGTAAGAATTGTCAGAGATATAGGTAAGTGTATGTCGCTGTGGACTTCGGGACACGTGCCGGCGGATAAGGAGTCAACGAGATAATTTCTGACACCACACAAGCTCAGCGTTTTTTAGATTATTAGGTAGCGTAGGACACAGATGGAAAAAAACGTTTGCCGTGCACAAAATGTATCTACAGGGGGCGAAAATCAATTTCACCAAACGTTTAGAGCAGAAAACCAGCACCGAATGAAGGAATTCGAATATAGGAACTATGGGTCGCAGTTGCATATTTACTACGCTTCATGCATCATCAGCTCCAGTTGTGTGACGGTTTTGTTTATGTTGGTCGGATGTGAACACACTTATCTTTACTCACTAATGCCTCACAAATATACCAAATACACTTTTGTTTCAGTTGACAGACAAGTGAGAGAGAAAAGTTCGCCGGCCGAAGTGGCCGTGCGGTTCTAGGCGCTGCAGTCTGGAACCGCGAGACCGCTACGGTCGCAGGTTCGCATCCTGCCTCGGGAATGGATGTGTATGATGTCCTTAGGTAAGTTAGGTTTAACTAGTTCTAAGTTCTAGGGGACTAATGACCTCAGATGTTGAGTCCCATAGTGCTCAGAGCCATTTGAACCATTTGAGAAAAGTTCTTTGCTGGCTAGTAAACATGATACAGGTAAGAGGCACACTGTTCGTACAGTTCAGTTTGACCAAGATGTGTTATATCGCATACAGCTAGATCCAACGACAAGTGCCAGACGAATCGCTTCATGAACTTGGTTTGTACAAACGTCAAGTCTCGAATATCGTTCATGAGATTGGTCTACATCCTTTCCAGCGACAACAGGTACCAATTGTGGGTCCCGACGACTTCTCTAGGCGTTTGGAATTTCTAAACTGGTTTCTACAGCGGGAAGCACAACAGACGCATTTCCCTGAACGTGTGTTGTTTACAGACGAGGCTTGCTTTACCCGTGAAGGTATTTTCCATTTCACACAACAGCCGAGTTTAGTCATGAGAAATACTCATGCAACGTAAGACAATATCATAAAACATGCTGTAAAGATGTGGACGGGAGTTGTGAATGACTCTTTCATTGGCCCCCAAATCTTATGATTGAATGCTCCATGTACTTTCTCTTTTTGTAGCAAGTATTGCCTCCAGTCCTGAAGGATGTCCGCCTGCGTAGCTGAGTGGTAACTTGTTTGCCTGTAATGCATCTGGCCCGGTTTCGATTCCCGGCCGGGTTGCAGACCTTTTCCGCTCGTGGACTGAGTGTTGTGCTGTGCTCATCGTCACTCATCATCACCGACACGCAAGTCGTTCAGTGTGCCGTCACCTGGAGTAACACTTGTAACTCGGCGGCAGAACTTCCCTGGATGGGGCCTCCCGGCCGTCAATACCACATGACCATTTCATTGTTTTCATGGACGATACATGGCTTGGAGTTTAGCACAACCTTCGGTTCTAACATGACAATGTAACTCCACATTTTGCACATGCTGCCCGAGGTCACCTAGACAGGACATTTGCTGGGAGATGGATCGGACGCGACGTGCCACGTTCGCCAGGCTTCACACTGCCGGATTTTTTCCTTTGGGGTGCCACGAATGACAGCGTGTATGCAACACCAGCGGAGGTTGAACAGGACTTGGTGGTTAGCGTTAGCGCAGCAGCAGAACTGATTCAGAGTACATCTAGTTGTATTTTACTGAACACGCCAGTCTCTGCATCACCGCTATGTTAGACGCCAGCGTGAAAACGGTGGTAAGTCTGAACATAGGCTTCGACGTACCCATATTAGATAAGTGGTAGCAAGTCTGTGTACAAGAGTAAACTCATTTTTCATTTACTTTGACCTGTTCAGGACATGTTGCAAATGAAACAATCGAATGTAATTGTTTCCATTTCTAAAGAGGTGCTGTATAATAAGTCAACTAAGTATGAGACATGTGTATGTAACGTTCTAAGTTCTTCTTGTTCTCATTGCCACGATTAATTAGTCAAAATATTTTGTTCAGGTGTACATTTACTGCGGATTACTTTTAAAAAAAAATGGTTCAAATGGCTCTGAGCACTATGGGACTTAACTTCTGAGGTCATCAGTCCCCTAGAACTTAGAAATACTTAAACCTAACTAACCTAAGGACATCACACACATCCATGCCCGAGGCAGGAGTCGAACCTTCGACCGTAGCGGTCGCGCGGTTCCAGACTGTAGCACCTAGAACCGCTCGGCCACTCCGGCCGGCTATTACTTTTCATTTTCGGTACAAACGTCCATATGTCAGATTTTAAATACTCTCATGTAGTGCCGAAAATTTGCAACTGCAATTCAAATTCCTTCGTTTGATGCTGTCTTTCTGCCTTACACATTTGGTCAATTTGTTTTTCCGCACCCTGCGTAAGAAATATTTTATTTATAGACATAATGATTACACACAGAAAGTCTATAGTGCTGGTTCTGATTTAAGTTTTCTTGTTGTGCGCGTTGCTCAAGTACTTGCTACTCCAAAATTTTAGTCTTCGTAGTCACAGTGCTTTCATTTACATGCGGGTCAGATTTGACATGAACGGGTCATATTTCAGGGCATTGAAAAAAGGGCCACAATCTCATATATAAATGGAAATGTCGTGTGGCTAGGGCCTCCCGTCGGGTAGACCGTTCGCCTGGTGCAGGTCTTTCGATGTGACGCCACTTCGGCGACCTGCGCGCCGATGGGGATGAAATGATGATGATTAGGACAACACAACACCCAGTCCCTGAGCGGAGAAAATTTCCGATCCAGCCGGGAATCGAACCCGGGCCCGTAGGATTGACAGTCTGTCACGCTGACCACTCAGCTACCGGGGCGGACTACAATCTCATATGAAATGCAAGGGTAAAGCTAGAAAGGAGGGTAGGCTTTCAGTTTATTTTAAGACAACTGAAAACGACGTAGTAGTAAAAATATTGGTGCTGAACTGAGTACCTAACCAATGGTAAGGGATATGTAATGAGAAAAATAAAAATGAAAACACCTCATAAAACCACGAAACAGGCCGGAAGGAGTTATGTCGCAGCCGCGGGACGTGTGATATACGATATTACAACTGCTAGACGTTATAACTGCAGCACCACGGGTTTTCGAATGACTCTCGATGTAGGAATTTTTTTAAAGAAAAGACTCTCCTGTTATGCGACACTGAAAAACACAAATAATTAAAAAATTTCGCATGTATATTTTATAACGCCAAGGGGAATAATTAACGAAAGATGATAAGTGAGGCTCGTTTGGTCATTGACAAATCCGGCTCCAATCCTCTCGGTGACGTCTTCTGAAAATTACAGATAACACATATAATTCGTAATGTTATTCAGAAAATTTATTTCATCTAATACTACTAAACAAAACACATCTGGATACTTAAATTTTAAACTCTTATTACGTAATCAGGCATTACATTACACTTACAATGTCCTACCTGTGTAATTGTGGAGTGTAGTGGACGGCGATACGGTTGTAAATAATGTACAACATTATACACCTTTCGTTCTTATAATATTTTTTAACATTGGAAAAGCATATTTTCTCCGTCTGCGTTTATTGTTTTATTTCGATATTTGAGGACCCATACTTCTTATGCCATGCTCATTCATCTTCTTTTATTTCTGAAAGCCTATGTCTTTGTATTTTCGAGTTGCCAGAGTGAAACACAGTATGTGACTAATTAAGTTTCCACTTACCAGTTGTGAGTAGAGAATTTTGGTTTTATCAACATCCAACACTGTTAAAAACCCATTACGATTCATTATTTATGAAATTATATAGTTATTCGAACCTAACAAAAATGAAGTTATTATTCGATATAGTGTATTCTAGACACGTGTTATCCGTGAACAAATATCGATTTGACTAACACTCTGTGATTTGTCGATGTAAGAGTGTTGTATGTTCGGTCTAAGTTACTCTCACTGAAAGGAGTTGGTACTGAGCTGTGGAGGAGAGAAGTTTTATTGTAACCGTATTGATGATCGGACGAGAGCAGGCAAGACTGTAGCTTGTCTCCATGAAACATATTGTCGATGTATGAAGAAATGTGAAAAACTGTTGTATGCTAATTCAGGAGTGAAAGAATACATAAAAAGGAGATTTTAGTGGGTGTTCCATTTGGAAGGAATTTCGTTTATACCTTATTACTGGTGATTTTCTTTGATGATGAACTATTCCAAAAATCTGAGGCGAAGAGGAAGATTAAAATATTATTCCTGAACACCGAGCCGGCGACATCGTGATCATCATCATCATCATCATCATCATCATCATCATCATCATCAGCCAATTCAATCATTAAATGATGTGGCCTCTTCGAGTCGTGGATTCAGTTAGGCTTTCAGCAGTCTTCTCCAAGTGGGACGGTCTTGGGCAGTTCTCTGCCAGGTGTTACCAGTGATCTTCTTGGTGTCTTTGTCCCATCTGTCTGGTGGTCTTCCTCTAGGCCTCCGGTACTCTCTCGGACTCCACTCCAGTACTAGCTTCGTCCATCGGTTGTCTTTTCTTCTTGCCATTTCAAGGAACCTACTGTCTCTAAGATGTCATTAACCTTCGTCACAGACCGGATGTCATCTGCCCTTTTCCTATCCTTTCTTGTATAGCCCAGCATTGATCTCTCCATGGCTCTCTGTGCGGTCCTAAGTTTCCCTTTTGTAAATGAGTTCAGTGTCCATGTCTCGCAGCCATACGTCATCACAGGAAGAATGCATTGATCAAATACTGCTTTCTTCAGATTTACTTGCATTTTTGATCTTAATACTGTTTAATTCTTCCCAAATGCTTGCCAGCCAAGCTTGATGCGTCAATAGATTTCTGGCCTTATGTCACCCTTCATAATTATAATCTGGCCAAGGTAGACATATTCACTGACCTCTTCTAATAGACTGTCCTTGACTTTCACATCTCCAGCTGGGACCCATTTGTTGGACATTACTTTTGTTTTGGAAAGGTTCATGTTCAAGCCAACCAGCTGACATTCCGATGGAAGATCTGCAGCGGAAAACTTAAGATGAGTATTATTGTCAACTACTAACTTTTACAACGTAAAGTATTAGTATGATACATCTAGCATATATCTGCCGTCTGCAATATCTTTAAAACAATTCTACGTCTTGTGTGCACAGACAGATTTAAGTGTTCTTTTATTACGACAGTTATTTAGCAATTTTAATTATACGGCAGGACAGTGCAACTTTAGAAGTTGACAGTATCGAAGTTTATTTTATACTTTTTAGCTTCAACTGACGCGTCTACAGAAAAAAGAAATTCAGTCATGTAAATTCTGCTTACGATTAAAAAGTAATAGTGAAAGGGGATATGAAACAAATATTGAACTGGCATGAAATGTACTACTATAGTCTTGGGTATGCAAGGGCCCAAAGCAAGTAACAGTTACAAAATCACATGCATGCGAAGTGCCCGTACCTCCCAATATCGAATGCTAATTGGTATGATTTGTTTTAGCATATACAGGCTGTTACACAAAGGTACGGCCAAACTTTCAGGAAACATTCCACACACACAAATAAAGAAAAGATGTTATGTGGACATGTGTCCGGAAGCGCTTAATTTCCATGTTAGAGCTCATTTTAGTTTCGTCAGTATGTACTGTACTTCCTCGATTCACCGCCAGTTGGCCCAATTGAAGGAAGGTAATGTTGACTTCGGTGCTTGTGTTGACATGCGATTCATTGCTCTATAATATTAGCATCAGGCACATCAGTACGTAGCATCAACAGGTTAGTGTTCATGACGAACGTGGTTTTGCAGTCAGTGCAATGTTTACAAATGCGGAGTTGGCAGATGCACATTTGATGTGTGGATTAGCACGGGGCAATAGCCGTGGCGCGGTACGTTTGTATCGAGACAGATTTCCAGAACGATGGTGTCCCGAGAGGAAGACGTTCTAAGCAATTGATCGGCGTCTTAGGGAGCACGGAACATTCCAGCCTATGACTCGCGACTGGGGAAGACCTAGAACGACGAGGACACCTGCAATGGACGAGGCAATTCTTCGTGCAGTTGACGATACCCCTAATGTCAGCGTCAGAGAAGTTGCCGCTGTACAAGGTAACGTTGACCACGTCACTGTATGGAGAGTGCTACGGGAGAACCAGTTGTTTCCGTACCATGTACAGCGTGTGCAGGCACTATCAGCAGCAGATTGGCCTCCACGGGTACACTTCTGCGAATGGTTCATCCAACAATGTGTCAATCCTCATTTAAGTGCAAATGTTCCCTTTACGGATGAGGCTTCATTACAACGTGATCAAATTGTAAATTTTCACAATCAACATGTGTGGGCTGACGAGAGTCCGCACGCAATTGTGCAGTCACGTCATCAACACAGATTTTCTGTGAACGTTTGGGCGGGCATTGTTGGTGATGTCTTGAATGGGCCCCATGTTCTTCCACCTACGCTCAATCGAGCACCTTATCATGATTTCATACGGGATACTCTACCTGTGCTGCTAGAACATGTGCCTTTACAAGTACGACACAACATGTGGTTCATGCACGATGGAGCTGCTGCACATTTCAGTCGAAGTGTTCGTTCGCTTCTCAACAACAGATTCGGTGACCGATGGATTGGTAGAGGCGGACCAATTCCATGGCCTCCACGCCCTCCTGACCTCAACCCTCTTGACTTTCATTTATGGGGGCATTTGAAATTTCTTGTCTACGTAACCCCGGGATCAAATGTAGAGACTCCTCGTGCTCGTATTGTGGACGGCTGTGATACAATACGCCATTCTCCAGGGCTGCATCAGCGCATCAGGGATTCCATGCGACGGAGGGTGGATGCATGTATCCTCGCTAACGGAGGACATTTTGAACATTTCCTGTAACATAGTGTTTGAAGTCACGCTGGTACGTTCTGTTGCTGTGTGTTTCCATTCCATGATTAATGTGATTTGAAGAGAAGTAATAAAATGAGCTCTAACATGGAAAGTAAGCGTTTCTGGACACATGTCCACATAACATATTTTCTTTCTTTGTCGTGTGAGGAATGTTTCCTGAAAGTTTGGCCGTACCTTTTTGTAACACCCTGTATACTTGCATATTAAGTGTCCAATATATTGATATGTTCCCCATCATGCTGTAAACACATTTTCATACGGCTCCATGTTCATCTTGACAGCCCCGGCCGGAGTGGCCGAGCGGTTCTAGGCTCTAGAGTCTGGAACCGCGCGGCCGCTACGGTCGCAGGTTCGAATCCTGCCTCGGGCATGGATGTGTGTGATGTACTTAGGTTAGTTAGGTTTAAGTAGTTCTAAGTTCTAGGGGACTGATGACCTTAGAAGTTAAGTCCCATGGTGCTGAGAGCCATTTGAACAACTTTTTTTCTTCTTGACATATTTTTGAGCATGTGCGATGTTAAGTGCGAAATGCATCCTCAACAGCATTGCGCAGTTCTTCGTTTGTAGCATAACGAGTTGTTATGCGTGGTCTGGTCAGGACTTCTTGGTAGCCATTTCAAGGGAGGTGGTGCTACTAGTGGACCACGACCCACCCGCATTTCGGAACTCGCGCACTGCAAGAGCGTAGTGAGGAGGCGTTCCGTCTTGCTGCCACCATAAGCGATCTGCAAGACCCCTATCCTCAAGCTGAGGTATTAACCATGTTTGTATCTTGTGTAAATACTCTGCGACATTCACAGCCCCTCTAAAGGCGTACGGTCCAAGCAGATGTTATATAACCGCTGCACATATCATTACTGTGCTGTGTAGTGAGGATTCTCTTTCGTCCAACCTACAATATTTGTAGTACATGTGCTGCGATATATGGCACATTTTCTGAAAACATAATCTTGACACCGTTCACTGCATCTGGATATTGGGTTAACAAACACGGTATGCTAAACCGCGCCCATTCCGTTCTATACCCGATAACTCGTTTGCCAACGTCGGTCGAAATGGTCTCATCTAAAGGTCTTTTATCATGTAATCTCGCATTCGTGTCCTCGGTATGCCGAATCCCGAAGCGCGTTGACGTGTTTGTTCGATCGAAGCAGAGACTCCGGCACATGTTTCTCCTCGTGTCTTCTTCCTTCCTCTCCGCAGCCTGTCTTTAACATTGCCAAAAGCAAAAGCATGTCTTTCCCAATCCAGGAGGGTTGCCTTTAGCGGTGGAGGATATAAAATCTTTCCTGAAATGCTCCCTTAATCTGTCTCATTGTCTGCCCCGTTGTTGCCGTTTGTGTACCCATACACTTGACACTAAGCGCTCCACGATAGTGTAATTGTGACCGCTCACGCCTACCATGGCTGTAAATTAAATCTCGACTAACTACCAGCCTGCATAATAACATTTGACTTGAAGCTTCCTGGCAGATTAAAACTGTGTGCCCGACCGAGACTCGAACTCGGGACCTTTGCCTTTCGCGGGCAAGTGCTCTACCAACTGAGCTACCGAAGCACGACTCACGTCCGGTACTCACAGCTTTACTTCTGCCAGTACCTCGTCTCCTACCTTCCAAACTTTACAGAAGCTCTCCTGCGAACCTTGCAGAACTAGCACTCCTTTCTTTCAGGAGTGCTAGTTCTGCAAGGTTCGCAGCAGAGCTTCTGTAAAGTTTGGAAGGTAGAAGTCGAGGTACTGGCAGAAGTAAAGCTGTGAGTACCGGGCGTGAGTCGTGCTTCGGTAGCTCAGTTGGTAGAGCACTTGCCCGCGAAAGGCAAAGGTCCCGAGTATGTATGGTGTACGGGAACATGTCGTCGTTGAGTGACTGTAGGAGGATACAAGATGACTTGGACAGCATTTGTTATTAGTGTAAAGAATAGCAGCAAACTCTAAATATAGTAAATTAATGCAGATGAATAGGAAAAAGAATCCCGTAATGTTTGAATACTCCATTAGTAGTGTAGCGCTTGACACAGGCACGTCGATTAAATATTTGGGCGTAACATTGCAGAGCGATATGAAGTGGTACAAGCACGTAATGGCAGTTGTGGGAAAGGCGGATAGTCGTCTTCGGTTCATTGGTAGAATTTTGGGAAGATGTGGTTCATCTGTAAAGGAGACCGCTTATAAAACACTAATACAACCTATTCTTGAGTATTGCTCGAGCGTTTGGGATCCCTATGAGGTCGGATTGAGGGAGGACATAGAAGCAATTCAGAGGCGGGCTGCTAGATTTGTTACTAGTAGGTTTGATCATCACGCGAGTGTTACGGAAATGCTTCAGGAACTCGAGAAGGAGTCTCTAGACGAAAGGAGGCGTTCTTTTCGTGAATCGCTACTGAGGAAATTTAGAGAACCAGAATTTGAGGCTGACTGCAGTACAATTTTACTGCCGCCAACTTATATTTCGCGGAAAGACCACAAAGATAAGATAAGAGAGATTAGGGCTCGTACAGAGGTATATAGGCAGTCATTTTTCCCTCGTTCTGTTTGGGAGTGGAACAGGGAGAGAAGATGCAAGTTGTGGTACGGGGTACGCTCCACGACGCACCGTATGGCGGATTGCGGAGTATGTACGTAGATGTAGAGATTATATCTTTAAAGAAAATTAAAATCCGATGAGAACTAAACAAAACGGACCCTGTAACGTAGTGTCTGAGCATGAATATACAGCGTAGGAAAAGAAATGACAGAATGAATATATCAGGTTCCTGCCCAGGAGGAGGCAACTGTGTATGTAACGTGGATATGTAAGGATATGGAAATCATACCAAATGGATTCGCATTTTTCAAATCTGGACTGATGTCATATGAAAATTTGCGCAGGCCAGGACTCGAAACCGGAGTTTTTGCTTATCGCGAGGGAGCACTCCGCCAGGACCGACCCAAACTTCCATGTGTCGGGGAGTCTGCAGCACTTAAGGTCGCACATTTCTGTAGGACATTTGTAATATGAAGATACCGACACTGTATAACCACAAACATTGTAACCATGAATAATATAGCCACGCCTAGACGGTCTGTAATGACAATAAAACATTCGTCTCTCCCTGTGAGACACACACGAAATGTGTGAGCGCAAGGAATGTGGACTCCATGACATATGGAAGTTTGGACCTGTTGTGTACATAGTTCCGCATAGTCAGCGTGTACACAACTTTTTCACTAGAGCGCGCCCCGCTAAGCACAACAGCGCAGGCGCGGCGCTCGTCCATCTCCGCACTACAAGATGGCGCTGCCTTGGAGACGGACCAAATTCTGCTTCCGCCGATCCGCGTATTAATGTGTAACGCAGCCAATGAGATTGCTGCTAACGTAGAACCTTTTCTCCTCGTGGATTACACTCGTGCAGTGATACATGAACGCGCGAGGTATTATAACGAGTGTACAGACCTCCGATTAGTCAGTCTGCATTAGTCTGTACGAGTCTGCATTTATCTGCACCTGTCTGTACCAGTCTACATTAGTCTGTACGAGTCTATAGTCAAGTTTCAGTCTTCACCTAGTAAGATTAACATATTCCTGTACATAGCCATGAAGATAAATGTATAAACACTTTTGTCAAGTATCAGAGATATATGAGAGAATAAGATTAACGTACCAAGACCAAAGGAACTTCAGATTGTCAATTTTGGTCACTGTCAATCTGCTACTCTAAGCGTGCAAGTGGCATTTCTATCGTCTGACCTAACGGCACAAGATAAACACGCCATGATAAGACCACGAGACATATTGCTGACACCTGCCTACTTCGTTAGAGCGACAAGTCAAATAATCTGATGGTGTGTGTACCGAGGTCTTACAGTACGCACACCACAGGATCGTTGAAGGGGATGTGCTCGGATGGCCGAAGTTGTTAAGTGAGAAATCCGGTTTCGACTCGCAGCACAAATTTTCATGTGTTGCAAGTAGCTGACGTCAATCCAGATTCACAAAATGCGACTCCATTTCATAAAATTAACCGAAGCTCTAATGGCGAGAACAGTGTCTGTTCCTTTACACATGCATGCATGCTGAGTCCGAACTATATAGGGATTAAGAGAAATCAGAGCTCACATGTAAAGATTTCAGTGTTCGTCTTCCCCACATGCTGTTCGAGAGTGGAACCCAACACAAGCAGTCTGAAAGCGTTCCCGTGATCCCACTGCCCGGCACTTAATAATGAACTGCAGAGCAGTCATGTAGATGCAGACATGTATGTAGTGAAGCATAGTGCCTTACTGCACCGCTTACCGTTGGTGTGGATGTACACACAACTATCAAGTTTATATGCACACAGAGGCCAGAATAAAGAGCGGAGTGATTTCTCGTTGATTTTCTAGCGCGAAGTTGACCACAGAAGACGTGGGAGCACAGCGATGACGGGTTAGCCACGGGCAGACAGCTCAGGCAGTGCGAGTTTCGGAAGGAAACCTTATAAGGAGGGCACGCCCTCCGCACTTCCCACGACCGACGTTTGCATGGGAATAGCCGGTGAGCCAGGCGCCTCTGAGATCCTGGCACGAGGCCCGGTTCCCCCATCGTGTACTAGGACGTCCAGGGAATGATTACCGGTCAAAACGGGGATCATGATTGAGAGGCTACGCTTTGTTAAGCTTATCGGCGCGCGACTGGTCGATTGTAAGCGTAGTTATTTACACTTATATGTCACTAAATACAAAGAGTTTTGCCAAAGTATAGTTTCACAAATTAACGAATTTATGACATTCTAGAAGTGGGAAACTAAGATGAGTACGCAACATATATTCTCAGTAACAATGAAAAAGGCATAGATATAATTTGTGTCAGTATCCTGAAAAATATATATATATTTCACTTGAGCTCTATCTGTTAGCATAAAGTCGAACCGGAATCAAGTTATCTCTCAAATCCACTTCTCCCGTGAAGTCCTTTTATGCAGTATTACAGGTCCAAATCTCCATCTGAGCTAATTTGAATGGTTTCAATAATATACATAAACCTTACATAACGTTTATACGAGGGCAGTTCAATAAGTAATGCAACACATTTTTTTTCTCGGCCAATTTTGGTTGAAAAAACCGGAAATTTCTTGTGGAATATTTTCAAACATTCGCGCTTCGTCTCGTATAGTTTCATTGACTTTCGACAGGTGGCAGCGCTGTGCGGAGCTGTTAAAATGGCGTCTGTAACGGATGTGCGTTGCAAACAACAGGCAGTGATCGAGTTTCTTTTGGCGGAAAACCAGGGCATCTCAGGTATTCATAGGCGCTTGCAGAATGTCTACGGTGATCTGGCAGTGGACAAAAGCACGGTGAGTCGTTGGGCAAAGCGTGTGTCACCATCGCCGCAAGGTCAAGCAAGACTGTCTGATCTCCCGCGTGCGAGCCGGCCGTGCACAGCTGTGACTCCTGCAATTTGCGGAGCGTGCGAACACACTCGTTCGAGATGATCAACGGATCACCATCAAACAACTCAGCGCTCAACTTGACATCTCTGTTGGTAGTGCTGTCACAATTGTTCACCAGTTGGGATATTCAAAGGTTTGTTCCCGCTGGGTCCCTCGTTGTCTAACCGAACACCATAAAGAGCAAATGAGAACCATCTGTGCGGAATTGCTTGCTCGTCATGTGGCTGAGGGTGACAATTTCTTGTCAAAGATTGTTACAGGCGATGAAACATGGGTTCATCACTTCGAACCTGAAACAAAACGGCAATCAATGGAGTGGCGCCACACCCAATCCCCTACCAAGAAAAAGTTTAAAGCCATACCCTCAGCCGATAAAGTCATGGTTACAGTCTTCTGGGACGCTGAAGGGGTTATTCTGTTCGATGTCCTTCCCCATGGTCAAACGATCAACTCTGAAGTGTATTGTGCTACTCTTCAGAAATTGAAGAAACGACTTCAGCGAGTTCGTAGACACAAAAATCTGAACGAACTTCTCCTTCTTCATGACAACGCAAGACCTCACACAAGTCTTCGCACCCGAGAGGAGCTCACAAAACTTCAGTGGACTGTTCTTCCTCATGCACCCTACAGCCCCGATCTCGCACCGTCGGATTTCCATATGTTTGGCCCAATGAAGGACGCAATCCGTGGGAGACACTACGCAGATGATGAAGAAGTTATTGATGCAGTACGACGTTGGCTCCGACATCGACCAGTGGAATGGTACCGTGCAGGCATACAGGCCCTCATTTCAAGGTGGCGTAAGGCCGTAGCATTGAATGGAGATTACGTTGAAAAATAGTGTTGTGTAGCTAAAAGATTGGGGAATAACCTGGTGTATTTCAATGCTGAATAAAACAACCCCTGTTTCAGAAAAAAAATGTGTTGCGTTACTTATTGAACTGCCCTCGTATTATTATTAAACACAAAAGAAACGTGTGTAGTGTGAATATGATCGTTCTTAATGTTGACACCATGCTAATGATCGGAAAAGAAAATGTACAGCGGCACCCGAAACTGTCATTCCAAGCTACCGCCACTGTGCTAGTAACTGCTCTAGGTCGCTGATAAACTCTTCAGTACTGCCCACTTTCTCCTGAACTTTCCTTTGTTGGCCTGTAACGACATTCTTATGGCGTTAATAAATTACAAAAGTTTCTTGTGGATCAAATCATCACTTGCAGCATTTCCAATGATACTGAAGGCCAATTTTCGGTAAAATTTGGACAATCGAAACAGAATTCGGTGGCCCTCACAGATCGCCGTCCTGTTCGCTTAGAAATCAGCTTTATGATATATTTACTGAATAAAATGCTGTCCCGACTCCAATAAATGTTAGTAATGCTCGGAATGATTTATAGCAATCAATTATATAGAGCCTGAACGCCTGACAGAAAGTACGGAGAATTAAATAGAATTATACCTAAACTGCTATTGCTTCCATTAGATTTCATCAGGATAATGAGTAATTCAGGACTAAAACATAAACCATACAAGGAGATCCACTATGCCACAGCTGTTCTCAGCAGATGTGGAGGAATACTTTCGGAATGTTAAACTGGGAAAATGGAGGACTGTGACTTAATGGGTCGAATTCGAACTGCTTTCAACAGAATTGGACGGTGTTATGCCAGAGTGAGCCAATTACAAAATTCACGATTTGAGATAATTGAATCTTAAGTTCCCGACAGTACTGTATATCGGATAATTTACTTTGGGATTCAAATTGGAGTAAATTACATTCATTATACACATTTCTCAATATTCATTGCTTTTTAAAACATGAATCACAAATAATTAATTACAAATATTATTGTTATTGTAGCCCATAAACAGCATTTGGTACATATTTTTAAAGTTTTGTTTCCTTACGGAACTGTCTTAATACTAGCCTTTTACAAGTTTAAGTAATCACAACGTCTTCAAAATATGTTGATTTTTAAACTTTTCAAACCAATAGTAATGCATTGAGTATGATTTTGAAGTATTCCTTAAACATGGTGTTAACTTCATCCACATAGTCATCTTTACTAGAGTCTCCTGCTTCTTGGCTGCTGCTTGGTAATCTATCATAAAATTGATGGGATATTGGAGGAATTAGACAAAGTAATGGTTTAGCTTTGTAGCAGTCAATGGTTTTCATGCAGGATGTTTCAATTTTAGAAATATGTTATGAAGCTCAGTTACTCGGCCTTTAATCCTTTTTGTAAAGCTGACCTAGTGAAACTTCATTTCCTCATTGTGAGTATATTGAATTCCATAATATTTGGATGTTTTTTACAGACACGGATATATCTCATATTCATCCATGAGACACGGTGACTTTCAACATTTTTTCTGATGGTTAATGTCGATGTCACGTTTTCTGAAGAATAAAAGTCTTTTGTTTCCATCCCTACTACTTCAAAAGCTTATTTTTTAATTCTGCAAGTTTTTATTGTATTTTGAAGCTAACTAGGGTGGTAAATATGTTGATGCTTCCTAATTTCGTTCTGAATATGGCCGAAGTCCGTATCGTTGGGCAAATAGCTATGTCCTGAAATTTTAAATTTTTGAACAATTTCCTTGATACGGTTGTTAGGATCTTGTATGAAATGCATCAATAGACTTACTAGTTTTATACTTATATTTTGACCCCCCCCCCCATGAGTCAGACCAAAGTATAACCTTTTCCTTCACATGATGCTCATTTAAATACTTCAGAATACAGGAACCTATTTCATCAGGTCCTCATCCTGTTATACCTTCATGCCAGATATTCATTGTGCCTTTCGATGTTTGCAAGTCATGTATGCTGAGGTTGAATCAAGATAGCGGTCATTTATAGTATACATTACCAGTTGGCACGCTTGGAAGAGGAAAAGTTTTCTGGAGGTCAAAAGAAAGCATAGTACATTCTCCATCCTTTGCCGTTTCTATGTCTCTTTTCATGATTTCTTGTGCAAGATCAACCTGCCGCTGATGTTATTCTTTCTCTGTTTGCACATCCTGAAGTGTTTTAAGATTCCAGGAGTTTTTCTTCGGTCATAAATGATCTTGATTTTATTTCAAACGTATCACACTTCTTGCAAGTATCTTTACGAGGAGGCTTGAATCCCAAGTTGAATTCTCTTCTGAAAATTTCTTCATAAAAACAATGAGACACAATTTGTTTCTAAATTGTCTTCTTGCATCTTTCGTTTGTAGGGTCTGTAAATCAAGCTTAAATTTAAACTCTGTGGAAATAGTTTATTTGGACTCTCTTTCCTGCAGTAGTGACCTTTATGTCGAGGGAATGAATTTACTGTATGTGGTTCTTGACATGCTGGATCTTTTCCTCTGGGAATTTGTTATGTGGTTCGTGTCTACTCCTTTTATCCTGTGCATCACAGGATTTAACTTTCTGAATGGATCTGTATACTTTAGCATTATCAATACACAGTGTGTTGAGAAACATATCTTTACACAATTTAACATCACCTGAAGTTGTAGGAATAAAATAATTTCTAGATGAATGTCTTTTGAAGTTTTCAGAACTAACCCTTCTGTCCGTCACTGGCACTGATTTCACAGATCGTCCAAGTATTGTACTTTCTGTTTCGAAAGATCCCTCTTTGTAATACAGAACGAAAAATCGTTTTCGCTCTTCCACAGAAACTTTTTCAAAACATTTATTTTTGTAACTGCAAGAGTGTTCTTTAAAACTTTTTCCAGGTATATTTCTTCCTGTTGTTGAAACATACGATTTCCCACTGTTTCTTCGTATTTTTCTTTCATTCTTCTTCAGTTTCCCAGGTTTACCATTCTTCTTGAATTTTCTTTTTCTGGATTTGCTCACACCTCCTGAAACAAAGTTAAACAAATTTTTGTTAATGTTATTCCAGCACTTATATTTCGTGACAGATCATTGACGAGAACAGCTCAAGTCACATATAAGCGCGTTAACAATGCGCAGCTCTGTGTTATTAGTTAAAACTTAATGTTTCATTCACGCTATCCTAGAAGATAATTAACAAGATTTCTCACATGCCAGACCGAACCAACTCCATTAGCGCTTCTGTCTAAATACGCTAGATTTCACTGTACATCAGTCACATAATGCCCTCTATTGAGCATAGTTCGTAGATTAGTACTTAGTTGTATGCTTAAGACATAGATGGCAGCATCTCAATGCTTCGAGTAGTTGGTTTATTCTGGAATATGACAAATTATGTGAAAATTACGAGTATAGGTTACAATCTATATATCATTATTTAGTAACAAAATTTCAAGAGGAGGAGGAGGAGATTAGTTTAACGTGCCGTCGACAACGAGGTCATTAGAGACGGAGCGCAAGCTCGGGTGAGGGAAGGATGGGGAAGGAAATCGGCCGTGCCCTTTCAAAGGAACCATCCCGGCATTTGCCTGAAGCGATTTAGGGAAATCACGGAAAACCTAAATCAGGATGGCCGGAGACGGGATTGAACCGTCGTCCTCCCGAATGCGAGTCCAGTGTGCTAACCACTGCGCCACCTCGCTCGGTAAAATTTCAAGAAATTCTATGAATTTACATACTATCACTGCTTGATGAGGGCAAATAATCATCACTTGTACCACTTTCTACATCCAAATCACTGTTTTGAGCACATCTGACACAAAGTCAACATTTTGGGCCGCCATTTTGACAACTGACTTAGTTCACTTTGCTGAATGAAGTGTTCGTTAATTGTTCAGGCACAAGTAGTGCCAACGTAGTATACTGTGGCCTGCAATGCCTAGAACATTACGTCACTCCGGCATAGAGTATCGATTATATCAAATACGTTAAAAACTGGATTTCGCCAATTTGTAGTCAGTTCGCTCTGGCGTAAGGCCGTCCAATTGATGAAATTATGAATTTAGGGCTTTGAAGATTTAGACTGCGTGCGTAGGAAAAGAAGTGAACAGAGAAGTAAAAATGTCTTGTGTTCCTTTAGTAAACTATACAGAGTTTTGAACACTAGGGCTTCGATGCACCTGGACTAAAAATTTACAATTTATACGTGTTACTACTTTTTATCTAGGGCTGGGAGATATGCACTTCTACTGTGACAGCTAATCAAAAACTTAAAATTTCTTAGCAAGCAACGGAGAGATAAATGTTGGTAATGAATGAGAAAGACAACAAAACAACCAAATTGATTAGGGAACAGATTCGTATGGAAGGCGTAGCTGGGAGTGTAGTGAACGCTAAAAAGATGTGGGAGCGATATGTATCCTGGCTAACGGGTAATAGTTGGGCCAGGCCAGTTGTTCGCTGGGTTACAAGAGAAGGAAGGTGATTGCATGACATCAGACAACACGCAGGATCGACAAGGGTACTGTTCAAGACTGTAATGTACATCACTCGACATCAGTGCCAGAACGATAATGACAACAACAAATATAACAGGCAGCCTACTGCATCATCTAGAACCATTCTTACTGTGTAACATAAAGGCACTATTAAATATGAATATTCCCACTAACACCACGCTTTGATGGAGCAGTTCATTAATGGTTAAGTCGCTAGTGATACATCACTGAACTCAAAGAGTCTGCAGTAGTCTTTTCAACACATTGTTCACCACAGCGGCTTATCACATCTGTATTTCCTGCCAGATGCATTAGCGGCGAGTTGTGGTATGGATTCTCCACAGCGAACAGGGGCTCAAGAATGTTTACTCGACAGGAACGTTCTTTATTACTTGAAACTTTCCATTGTGTACTTTGATGATAGCAGCCCGGAGCCACTCATTGTTACCACTAGCTCACCGCTGATACAGTGGCGTGTGGTAGCCTGCACCGACCTTGCTGGCGCTAATCGTCTTGTGAGCATTGGTGCCAAGCCAAGTCAAGCCAGGTTGTGGAATGCCATCGGCGTTCTGTGACGCTGGTGAGAAGTGCACGGGTCAGATCTTGAGCCGTGGACCCTTGGAGACTGGCTAGCGTGTCAGGCAAACGCACGCACTGGATGGTACGTCACGGCGGGTCCAGTTCGTATTCTGGAAGAATCAGGGCTAGGTGATGGCTCACAGATCAGTGGTTGTTAGAGTTGCTTGATGAGTAGGGTATCCACGTATTTAACTGGCACATGTACTACATCAGTCGAATTCACACTGCCGAAGGAATGCCGCTACCAGATGAGCTGGGGTGGGGTGGGGGGGGGGGGGCATTTATAATCCTTCCAGCGTGGTGTGTTACGAAGAGAGGTAGGTTAATATAACGTTCTTGGCTGTGGAAACCCGAATTGTGCTACACTGTGTAGTTACTAAGTCAGCCACTGACAACTGGACATTAATGTTGCAGTGTCCTGCTACAGGTCTACCGCAGCACCCAGCTGGCTAGATGTTTTAGTCTAGGCTGGCTGCGAAGGTTTGCTTGAAACTCGTGCCAGAATACTATCATTAACCACTTCTGCCACAGCATACAACTCATACGAGGGTGAGTCAAATGGAAACCTTAAATATTTTTTAAAAATATTATTTATTGTGCAGAAGTGGTACAAAGCTGCATCACGTTTCAACATAATCTTCCCCACGCTCAATGCAAGTACTCCAGGGCTCTCAAAGTGCATAAATTGCTTCAGAAAAAAATTCTTTTGGTAGTCCGCGCAACCACTCATGCACCGTGTGGCGTACCTCTTGATCAGAACGTAACCTCTTTCCTCCCATTGCTTCTTTGAGTGGTCCAAACATATGTAAATCACTTGGGGCAAGGTCTGGTGAGTATGTTGGATGAGGAAGACACTCAAAATGCAGGTCTGTGATTGTTGCAACTGTTGTACGGGCAGTGTTGGGCCTTGCATTGTCATGTTGCAAAAGGACAACTGTTGAAAGCAATTCACGTCGCTTTGATTTGATTGCAGGCTGCAGATGATTTTTTAGGAGATATGTGCATGATGCACTGGTGACAGTGGTCCCTCTAGGAATGTAATGCTCCAAAATGACGCCTTTTTCGTCCGAAAAGAGAGTCACCATAACCTTCCCTGCTGATGGTTCTGTTCGAAAGTTCTTTGGTTCTGGTGATGAGGAATGGCGCCATTCCTTGCTCGCTCTCTTCGTTTCCGGTTGGTGGAAGTGAACCCAGGTTTCCTCCCCAGTAACGATTCTTGCAAGGAAGCCATCACCTTCTCGTTCAAAGCGCCGAAGAAGTTCTTCACAAGCATCAAGACGTCGTTCTCTCATTTCAGGAGTCCGCTGCTGTGGCACCCATCTTGCAGATACTTTGTGAAACTGGAGCACATTATGCACAATGTGGTGTGCTGACCCATGACTAATCTGTAAACGTGCTGCAGTGTCATTCAGTGTCACTCGGCGGTTTTCCTTCACTATGGCTTCAACTGGTGCAATGTTCTGTGGAGTCACAACTCGTGCCTGACCTGGACGAGGAGCATCTTCCACTGAAGTCACACCATTTTCGAACTTCCTACTCCATTCGTTGACTTGCTGCTGTGACAAACATGCATCGCCGTACTGAACCTTCATTCGTCGATGAATTTCAGCATGTTTCACACCTTCACTACGCAAAAACCGAATAACAGAACGCTGTTCTTCCATGGTGTAAGTCGCAAGTGAGGCGTCCATCTTTATACTGATACTGCGACGGTATGTGTGCATCTGCACTATGCTGCCACCTACAGGCCATTCTGCACGCTGTTTGTAGCACGATTACTAACTTACAGGATTTCGATTTGTTATTACAAATTTAAGGATTTCATTTGACTCACCCTCGTACACAGTATAACGCTCATTAATTTCTCTTTATGGGTGGTTCATCACTTTGATAATGAGTCTGGACTGTATACTATTACACAGAATTTTTCAGAAACAAGGAATCTGATATTTATAAGGGGCCTTCAAAAAGTTTCCGGTAGAGGCAGTTACTGCAGCGTTTGTGCAACACAGCGCGATTGCGATGTGCTTATATAAGCACCGACACTTACAAAAGGATTAGTGTGGCTTTCGTGTCTTTCAGACATGCATGTGATAAATGCGGAAACGTGGACGATGGTGATGTTGTTACCAAATGCGTCCAAACAGTACCAACGTGCTGTTATTCTTTTCTTGTCTGCTGAAGAAAGAATGTAGAATGTGTAGAGGGCAGCACGTATCTCGAAAACCACCGTTGTGCAACGGTGCACCAAGTTCCGTGCTGTTTGTTAATCGACACAAGACGCCAGTAAATCTTGGAGGCCAGCAGAAGTTATGCCATGTCTTGTGGGACACACTAGAGCACCCGCCCTATAGTTCTGATCTCTCTCCCAGGGATTATCAGGTCTTCAGCCCCCTAAAAAAGCACTTGAACGGTCAACGGTTCCTGTCTGACGGGGATGTGCAGCATGTAATTATGTTCTTCTTCACGCAGCAGGACACGATGCTTTACCGTACGAGTATCTCCAACTTGAGCAATCAGTAAGAACATTTTCTCAATTCTCACGGCGATATTACCTGATTGTTATACAAATTCTGGACTGTATGGCCTTAGAAGGGAAACGTTTTGGCCGACCCTCATATTTACAGTGATAATGTGGATTCTTGAACTACTGCATTGATATGTTCTCGTTCCCTGACGTTGAACATGTATTCTGACACTCGCTAGTGCCAATAGACCGCTTGTTTGTCTATGGACAAAGTTCAATCTAGGATACCATATTAAAAATTGTCTAATAAGTCTTAAACAGTACACCTGCGACTAACGCAAAAGTGAAAACTGTGGTGTCACCTCCAGACACCACACTTGCTAGGTGGTAGCCTTTAAATCGGCCGCGGTCCGTTAGTATACGTCGGACCCGCGTGTCGCCACTGTCAGTGATAGCAGACCGAGCGCCACCACACGGCAGGTCTAAAGAGACTTCCTAGCACTCGCCCCAGTTGTACAGCCGACGTTCATAGCAATGGTTCACTGACAAATACGCTCTAATTTGCCGAGACGATAGTTAGCCTAGCCTTCAGCTACGTCATTTGCTACGACCTAGCAAGGCGCCGTATTCAATTGATAATAATTAATATTATGAAGCATGTACCGTAACGAGAGATGTTCTACAATTGTGGATTAAAGCTAAGTATTACCTCATCTACGTACTTTAATTGAAATTCTCAAGACATTGTCCTGTTCCAGACCTCACGCCGGTCTGCGTGTATTTAGACGCGTGCATTTCGGCCTCCTGTAGCGACACGGTGTTGGCTCTTGAGCCAACACTACAAAAACAATAACAAGCAAGAAAGGTAGAGGCAAGGGAGAAAATGGAAAAGAAATAGAATGTAAAAGAGAATTGCTGCCTCATAATTCCTTGATTATTGTCAAAAGGGTACTGTATGTACCCTTTCAACTATTTCAAGTAATGTAAAATACAGGTGGTAGCGAGTCATACTTGGCGCTACCGTAAGGATTGTGTTTCAGTTTTTTATTCTTGTCTATGCATGTACTCCCTAAAATTTTCCCTGCTGATCCTCAGTCAGTAATTTAATTTTGCTTAATTTTTCGGATGTTTGAGACTGTGTGAGAGAGCTTTCTGTCAGTGGAATGGTGTCTGGCAAACATAGTACAGGTGTATTTGGAAGTTTAGTAGGTTGATAACCTGCAGCCTGATGAAAGAAACCACAGGAGTCGGTGGCGAGGTTCGCTCAGCGGCAGATGGCTGGTCTCGTTTCAGCGGACCTCCCCACCACAGTCGGGAAGTTGAAGGAACTGGAGATTAGTGCCATTGCGGATCGCGTCTACTGGAGAGGAGGCGCGGGTAGTATAACGGAGCAACTGTATTCGTTTATTGCTATAAAATGAGAATCCATTCCCAACGTCGTAGACGTGTGAAATATAATATAATGGAATGCTAATCAAAACGCTTCTTTTAGTGGATAACATTTTATGTTAATTGAAAGGGGGGCATTTCAGTTTGATGGCGTGCTAATTCAATAGTTAGAGCTGGGCGATACTTAGGTCCTTAGCTCAGGTTTTCGACCCATTTCTTTCTTCATGTTCCAGTTTTAGGACATCGTGTGTTAGAGGTAATCAAAATATTTCACTGTGTATGTTAACTTTGAGTTGCTATAAAATAAATCCAATACATTAATCCAATGTATACGAAGATGGTATCTGTTCTTTCGGACATGTGCGAAAGAACAGATACCATCTTCGTATATATATATATATATATATATATATATATATATATATATATATATATATATATGCCGGCCGCGGTGGTCTAGCGGTTCTGGCGCTGCAGTCCGGAACCGCGGGACTGCTACGGTCGCAGGTTCGAATCCTGCCTCGGGCATGGGTGTGTGTGGTGTCCTTAGGTTAGTTCGGTTTAAGTAGTTCTAAGTTCTAGGGGACTTATGCCCTAAGATGTTGAGTCCCATAGTGCTCAGAGCCATTTATATATATATATATATATATATATATATATATATATATATATATATATATATATATAGGGCTCACCGGCCACTTGACCATCGTCTTCTTCTGTGCGGATGCACAAACAGTGCCCGAACTCTTACGGGAATCGGCAACGCGCCTCGAGTAATGAGTATAATGGGCGGGGGCACTACAAATGTAGTGCGGGACAATACGTTGAAAATGTGAGTCTCGCGTGAGGCGTGTCAGATATAAATCCCTGCAGTCGCGCTATCCTCTGTGTCCTCGGTGGCTCAGATGGATAGAGCGTCTGCCATATAAGCAGGAGATCCCGAGTTCGAGTCCCGGTCGGGGCACACATTTTCGTCTGTCCCCGTTGACATATGTCAACGTCTGTAAGCAGTTAAGGGTTGTAATTTCATAGTAATTACATTAATCCAAGAAACTCTTTCATTCTGCGTGTGACCAAACATGTGTTCTGGTGAGTAGTATTAGTGCCAATGTCTCCGCAGGGTGTGTACCATGCCAACAAGGAGAATATAACGGGCTTGAGCGCATGATAAGTTCAGCAAATGCGAGTGTAGAAATTAAGTTGGAATTGGTAAATACCCGGTAATCGTCTCCTTGCCATTCATGGCTGGAATTGCACGACGATAACCATGGAACGTGTTGCTATCATTGTAGGCAGTGACGCGTGTTACAATTAGTTAATGAACGCCATACAGTGGAAGAAAATTGGGGTCGGTACACGATGGGTAAACATGCCATCGATCCACGGGTCCGCTAAAAGCCTCATGGTCCGTTGAACGATGTGCTTCACCGATGCCAAGAATTTAATTTAAATGCTAGGAAGTGGCGTGTGCAGATTTTTTTTAAGTAACGGAATTGTTTCACGTAGTTTTGCCATCATCATTTCCTATATGACGTATGGAGGCCATTTCATAGTCAGCTGAGCAGTTGCTAATTGCATAACCATATTTTTATTGTCCAGATGTGTGTCTGACTGGTGCATGAGTGTACATGATTCGATTTGTGTGTTGTTGAAAGTAGTTAAAATCTAACGTTGTGAGGGCACACACATATCCTGATTTCAGAATTTAAAAAAAGACGATAGTCAACATTTGGACTAAATAAATGAATAAAGTTAGGAACGTGTCTTTGATACATCGCGGGAGCTTCACGTCGTGCGATATGTTTGTGAATCATATTTGAGCACGGACGCCTTGCGTCGCGTGGGATGAAGGCAGGAAATGTTGAATATCAGTGCCTGTAATAAAAATGTTACTAGATAGGTAAAACTTTATTAAATAAATATTTGTTTCATTTTGAAACTGAGAATTTGTCAAGATTAATAATTCTGTAGCATTCCCATTTTTCCCGCCATGTTAATTTGCCGTAATCAAAAGCTACAATCATTGACGTCGACTCTGGCATGGTTAACTTAAATATAGAATGGTTCAACGAACATTCGCGTTTCAGGTCGGTAATATTAGGTATAAAATAATAGCGTTTATCTGCTGCGCGACAGACAACAAGAAATAAAATCAAACTTGCTGATAGAAAATTAACTTCTGAATTACCACATATCGGGAATCATACACAAATTTAACGTCGCACCTGAACGGCGGATATTCCGTAAAGGAACCTCTGAGAATTTAATGTTATGGAACAGGATACATTAGATACAGAATACACGTCACAGGTCTGAGGGGCCCCCGCAGATGCTCACGAGCAGGAGTACCGAAATGTAGCCTGAATTCACTAATCGGAGCCCGCAACATAGGGACAAGTAGCGGAAGCTTTTTTTTTTCAAAAAATTCAACAGGTCTCCGCTCACTGTGTCCGTTTTCTGCTAATTAAGGTTCTCCATGCTGATTCCACAACTAATTTCCCTTCGTCACTAGTTTCAGCTACCCTTTGAATTTGATAGCAAGTCAACATCATACTTATTTCCTGCGTCATCACCTGCGTGACAGAAACGGCACTCAAAATAGGGTCTCACTTTCAAACGCACCTTCAGATCCGAAAACAAATTAACTGTTTACTGAGGAATTTCCATTCATTTGGTTTCTATACCTACATCGGACAAAACTGTTATCTTTGTCCACGTCACTTCCCTTCCTCTTGGCCAAAATAGGAATTAGTTTGTCAGTAAGCTCTTCTCGGCAGTCACTGATGTTACGTTCAAGAAACTGATAGATTATCATTTTCTTCTAGCTTAAATGCTCAAAGAAAGTTTTGAAAGAATTTTTAAACTGACTTACTCCGATTCTTACAGCAAGAGTCCATGATAATGTTATCTAACTCGAAATGTTAAGTGACTATGGTTAAACTTTAGCAAGCAAAACGTAAACTTCATTTGTTTTCTTGAAAGAAACAGATTAGGTAATATTAGCAAGGAATTGTGCATGGTTCACGAATTTAGACAGATACTCGTACAGTGCAACTGTATTTGTCGTCTCTACGACCTGAAGTTAAATATCTAAGAAAACGAACGTTTAAACTCTGATACTTACCGACGAAATGTCGTAGAAGACTTACGTGAAGACGTCGCTCTCATCAGCAACTTGCAACAACTACACTTACCGTGGAACGGAAAACATTATGTAAGATAAGAGAATAAAACGTGACGGTACAAAGCGATATGTATTTCACTTTGAAACAAAGCCGTTAAATGCGACGATCTATCATAGGAATGCCAATACTGGCTATGAATATGCAAAGCCACGTGGTTTAATGCTGAAGCAAAGGCAGTTATTAATATAAGAAAAAGACAAATACTCATGAAATTGTTCTACCAAGCAGTAACGGAAGAACCTTCTTTTGCAAAGATGATCTAAATTACTTACAAGATAAACAGCCACATGGACGACTACAAATCGTCTCAAGAATTGTTTAAAGGCCAAAAAGTGCTTATTTTAAAACACGAGGAAGAAATAACATAAGCATAGCTACCCACATACTAACAGTTCAGAGAGAGAGAAAGATTGAAAGCCACGGATGCTCACGGATGTGTAAAGCACAACTGGATATCACCACCCACATGGGCATTTGTTTACGAAATAATGCTTCGATCCATTTCACATTGAGCAAATACGTGACGTGAGAACATACTCCGCACGCACATGGGCAGAAAAACAATAATTCCTGCAAGAAACGTAAGCAAAACACGCGTGAATAGTGCGGTTTAAGCCAAGAGCATGCAGAGATGTCAGTCAAATATACACTGAAGCGCCAAAAAATCTGGTATAGGCATACTTATTCAAATACAGAGATATGTGAACAGGGAGAATACGGCGCTGCGGTCGGCAACGCCTATATAAGACAACTGTCTGGCTCAGTTGTTAAGTCGTTTACTGCTGCTGCAATGGCGGGTGATCAAGATTTAAGTGAGTTTGAACGTCTCGATATAGTCGGCGCACAAGCGATAGGACACAGCATCTCTCAGGTAATAATGAAACTGGAATTTTCTCGTATAACGATTTCACGAGTTTACCGTGAATATCAGGTATCCTGTAAAACATCAAATTTCCGATATAGCTGCTCCCGGAAAAAGATTCTGCAAGAATGGGACCAACGACGACTGAAGAGAATCGTTCAACGTGATAGAAGTACAATCCTTCCCCAAATTGCTGCAGATTTCAGTGCTGGGCCATCGACAAGTGTCAGCGTGGGAATCATTCAACGAAACATCATCGATATGGAGCCGAAGGTCCACTCGTGTATCCTTGATGACTACACGACACAAAGCTTTACGCCTCGCCTGGACCCATAGACACCGACATTGGACTGTTGATGATTGGAAACATGTTTCCTGATTGTACGTGTCTCGTTTCAAATTGTATCGACCGGATGGACGTGTACGGATATGGAGATAATCTCATGAATCCATGGACCCTACATGACAGCAGGGGACTGTTCAAGCTGGTGGAGGCTCTGTAACTGAGTGAAGGGTGTGCAGTTGGAGTGATATGGGACTCCCTGATATGTCTAGATACGACTCTGTCAGGTGAAACATACGTAAGCATCATGTCTGATCAAATGCATTCATTCATGTCCATTGTGCGTACAGACATTCCACACGTCCAGAATTGCTACAAAATGGCTCCAGGAACAGTCTTCTGAGTTTAAACACTTCCACTGTCCACGAAACTCCCCAGACATGAACATCATTGTGTATTTCTGGGCTGCCTTGCAACGTGCTGTGCTCGACCTCCTCGTACTCTTACGGATTTCTGAACAGCCCTGCAGGCTTCATGGTGTCAATTCCCTCCAGCTCTAATTCAGACATTAGTCGAGTCCAAGCTACGTCGTGCAGCGGCAGTTCTGCGTGCTCGCGAGGATCCTGCATGATATTAGGAAGGTGTACCAGTTTCTTTGATTCTTCATTGTACAAAGCAGGATGACGAATCTGCAGACCGGCGTTCAGCGTCCACACAGCAGAAAGTTTGGCAGTGTTGTTTCCATTTAGCCATGCTCCCACCTAGCCGAAAATTCGTAGCAAGTCGTATAAATGGCTCTCACAAGGCAAAGTCCCTGACCTGCGCAAGATATACCACATGTAACCCCTCAGAGATTATGTGGCAGCCAGCCAAGTATTGCAGCCTGTCCGAGGTACGACGCAAAAACAGCAGACTGGCAACCTGCGCGTTTATGAAACAAGTCGGCGCGAATAACCAATGTGTTTCAAAGTTTATTTCACCTCATCACACCATGCTTATAGACATAATTGTCCTACAGATGGTGTCTCTCTTCACCAGCAAGGCATCAACAATGGGAATTCCATTAAGCTGTGATCAGATGTACTTTTTGTCCCATAGTCGCAGCTGAATGTCTGCCTTCTTTCAACTCTACGTTGACACTATATGTAGGTGCAATGACCCGTACTATCAGATAGTGGGCAAGACCAGAAATTAGTTGTAAGTGAAGCATCTGTAAGCTCTCACTAACCTTCAGAAAGAAGCACTAAGAGCACATTTTCCAGTCACAGACGGCCATTATCTGATCATCGCACAAACTGATGTATGAAGGACATAGTGATAGACATTCCTGGCGTAGATAAGCAAAATTATCGCCAGGTCCAGATGGAATCCCGGATGGGTTTTCAGGACGTACTGTATGGCATTGACCCCTTACTTAGCCTAAAGTTATCGCGAATCTATCGTCCACAGCGAAGTCCCAAGGAATTGGAAACAAGTACAGATGACTCCTCCATATAAGGAGGGTAAAAGAAGGGTCACTTATAATTACAGATCTATATCCTTAACATCAGTTTACTGCAGAACTCTTGAATAAATTCTCAGTTTCAATAAAATCAATTTCCTTGAGCCAGAAAAGCTTCAGTCCACTAATCGGGATGGATTCAGAAAGCCTCGCTCTTGCCCTCTCACATGATACCCAGCGAACAATGGATGACAGACAACAGGCAGATTCCATATTCCTAGTTTTCTAGAAGATATTTGACTTTTACCCCACTGCAGGCTGTCAATAAAAGTATGTGTATGCGGAATAGAATCCCAAATATATGAGTAGCTCAAAAGCTTTGAGAGAGGACGAGTCAATCTCTTACATATTTTCATATTCAAGGTGTGGTGTGCGTACTGTAAGACCTTCGGTACACACACCATCAGATTATTTGACTTGTCGCTCTAACGAAGTAGGCGAGTGTCAGCAATATGTCTTGTGGTCTTATCGTGGCGTGTTTATCTTCTGCCGTTAGGTCAGACAATAGAAATGCCACTTGCACGCTTAGAGTAGCAGATTGACGGTGACCAACTTTAAACAGAACTTGATTACTTTTCACACACATTTATTAAAATAATAACAAGCCTAGACATTACGTAACTTGATTCTGGATGCTGTTTACAATTGACAATCTGAAGTTCCTTTGGTCTTGGTACGTTAATCTTATTCTCACATATCTCTGATACTTGACAAAGTGTCTATTCATTTATCTTCATGGCTATTACAGGAATATGGTAATCTTATTAGGCGCAGACTGAAACTTGACTATAGACTGGTACAGACTAATGCAGACTGCTACAGAATGGGGCAGACAAATGCAGACTCGTACAGACTAATGCAGATTGACTAATCGGAGGTCTGTACACTCGTTATAATACCTCGCGCGTTCAGGTATCACTGCGCGAGTGTGATCTGTGAGGAGAAAAGGTTCTACGTTAGCAGCAATCTCATTGGCTGCATTTCATATTAATACGCGGAATGGCGGAAGCAGAATTTGGTCCGTCTCTAAGGCAGCGCCATCTCGTAGTGCGGAGACGGACGAGTGCTGCGCCTGCCCTGCTGTGCTTAGCGAGGCGCGCTCTAGTGGGAAAGTTGTGTACGTGCTGACTACGTGTAACTACGTACACAACACAAGGTTGTTTTTCAAAGTTGTTATTATACCCAAAGTATCACTACTGTAAGACAATATAAAGTTTTCAACATGAGCAGGCACTGGTGGGAGCGTGTACAATGGTAATGCATGAAGAATCTTTATGTTGGCTCTCCTTCGAATAGTATTTTCTGTAGTTGAGAACAAGCAGGCAGTTTGGTTATTTAACAATAAATTTTATAGTTGAAGTTTGGGAATTGGAAGCCTTATGCAGCTATTGGGGAGAGGATCATCCCGAAGCACTTACCAGAGACAGAACATTGGTACCAAAAATTTATGGTACAGCTGTGCTGACAAAACTATCGGGATTTACCTGTTATAGTCTGTCTGTAAACTCAAGAGCGAACGGAGCTTTTGGTGGGGGAAGTAACTTTACCCGGAAGAATGCTGCCACCGGCCTACAGGGGCACCCAAAATGTGTTGCCCGCTACCTGTGTAGCAATGTAGATCGGCGTGCACTGATATACGTCGTTTCTGTTTGTGGGATCTTAGTTGCCAGGGTCAGTCAGTTAACTTTGTATACTTACTGCTATACTTCAAAATGGCTCTGAGCACTATGGGACTTAACATCTGAGGTCATCAGTCCCCTAGAACTCAGAACTACTTAAACCTAACTAACCTAAGGACATCACACACATCCATGCCCGAGGCAGGATTCGAACCTGCGACCGCAGCAGTCGCGCGGTTCCGGACTGAGCGCCTAGAACCGCTAGACCACCGCGGCCGGCTGTTATACTTCGATATCTGGGAGTGATGGATAATCGTCTAGCATTGCAAGAAAATGTGCAGAATACGAGGAAGAGGAGGTATTTGCGGAGTAACGAGCGTTCGATCGTCTCTAATCTTATTACAGAGTGTATTAAAGAGGCGACCCAAAAAGAACTGTTGGCTAATATTACCAGTCCCAATCAAAGTACTGCAATTTATGCAAACGACAGCCTCGTCCAATAGGATGCGTAAGGAAGGAACGCTGCATGGTTTAGTGGAATCGTCACGAAGGGAAACTAATAATCTTGGGAGAAAACCGATCATTATAGACAGTTTCAAAATCACGTAAAACCTTTGATGCTTATGGAACACTAAATTTCTATCTCGGTCACTATTCACCTCATTCTGAGACATATTGCTTGAAATATGTGCGCATTAGCTATTCTAAACACTGCTGAAATTTTCTTTGAAGCATGTGCATCGATTCTGGACATCTAAGCAAAAAGCCTGACATACGAGGTGCGTTCATATATTAATTTGTATTTTTTGGTAATAACTTTATCTACAACAATGTTATCTTCTTCAAAATATTCCCCATTACATACTATACACTCGTGCCAGAGCTTTTTCCAATTCCCGGAATTATTAAGGAACTGTTTCTTCGGGATAGTTTATAGGTCTCTTAACAGTGCATTTTTAATCTCATCCTTGGTTGTAAAACCGCTGTCCTTTAAGGCCTGCTTCGAAATGTACTAGTTGTATGCCCTTGGTTCACTCAGAACAGGCTCCCCAAATGCAATATTTAACATTTCTAAAAATTTCATACACTTTATTCCATTTCTATAACAAAATTTAATACAGATTCTCTGATCTGATCTGATAATTGTTGATGCTACCAAAACACATGCAACCTTTTTGACAGCTGGCAACAGAGTAAATATCCAATATGCATAACATTGCACACATACTTTTGAGACATGTTTACGAAGAAAGTGACAAAAAATTAGTGCAAATCGGACTAATACAACACACCTAAATTATAAATTTCTGCTTACTTTTTAAAAACTCTTCTTGTTGCAAAAATAAATTTTATAGTGGAAGTTTGGTTGGTTGGTTGGTTGGTTTTGGGGAAGGAGACCAGACAGCGTGGTCATCGGTCTCATCGGATTAGGGAAGGATGGGGAAGTAAGTCGGCCGTGCCCTTTCAGAGGAACCATCCCGGCATTTGCCTGGAGTGATTTAGGGAAATCACGGAAAACCTAAATCAGGATGGCCGGACGCGGGAATTGGAAGCCTTATGCAGCTATTGGGGAGAGGATCATCCCGAAGCACTTACCAGAGACAGAACATTGGTACCAAAATTTTATGGTACAGCTGTGCTGACAAAACTATCGGGATTTACCTGTTATAGTCTGTCTGTAAACTCAAGAGCGAACAGAGCTTTTGGTGAGGGAAGTAACTTTACCAGTCCCAATCAAAGGACTGCAATTTATGCAAACGTCAGCCTCGTCCAATAGGATGCGTAAGGAAGGAACGCTGCATTCCTTCAAAGAAAACTTCTACCTTTTAGTAGAAACATAAAGTAAAAACAAGCCTCAGATCCGATAGATTCACTGCATTATGTAGCCTTCGTTTTACGAATAGCAATAGAGGAACATACAATACATTCACATGAACAAGCATTCGGTCTATGTTTGTAGTATAATCATGTCTTCCATTCTTATGTTAATATTATTTACTCTATAATGTTGTGTTCCGGAAGAAAGCTGTCGTTTTTTGTATTCCTTATTGTCTTAATGCATTTGTCGAAAAATGAACGCAGCCGAGACGTATCTTTACACGGCGTCGCCACAGATTTAAAGCGCCCGCCGCGGCAGGGTCGGTACTACGTTGTGAAACAGCCTGTAGAAGCGCCTCGTGACGTAGCTGGGTTGGCAGAGTGGGGACTCGCTCGCTCGCTCTTCAGTTTACCGACAGACTATAAGTCTCTCGTTAGAGACAGGGACGCAAGAGAGAAGTAGGTCGCCTGGCCAAGGATTTTCGACAGTGCTCTAAACGTCCACTGCGTAAAGGGACAGTGACCATAAACATTCGCGAATTTTATGTTCACGTTGGGATGGGTGCTATCGAGGGAGCCATCAGGTGGCGTCGTCCCTCAAAACGCTTTTGATACCGCTCCCCATAGGCAGCTTATAATCAATTTGCGTGCCTATGAACAATTGTCTCAGTTGTGTGACTGAATTTGTAATTTCCTGTCGGAATGATCACAGTTGGTAGTAACAGATAGCAAATCATTGAGTAAAACAGAAGTAATACCTGGCATTTCCCAAGGAAATGTAATAGACCCTATGCGGTACCTAATCTACATAAGCCATTTAGGAGACAATCTGAGCAGACCTCTTAGAATTTGCGGATAATGCTGTCGTTTGCCATCTTACAAAGTCACAATATGATCAAAACCAATTGCAAAGTGATTTAGATAAGATATCTGTATGATGCGAAAAGTGATAATTGCCTCTAGATAACGAAAACCGTGAAGTCATTCATATACTGAAAGGACTCCACAAAATATCAATTGCACGATAAATCACAGAACTCTAAAGGCTGTGACTTCAACTAATTACTTAGGAATTACAATTACTGCAAACTTAAATTGGAACTGTGACATCGACAATGTTGTGGGGACGGCGAACCAAAGACTGTGATTTATTGTCAGAACGCTTAGAAGGTGCAGCAGCTCTGTTAAAGAAGAGACAGCCTGCACCACACTTGTCCCTGCTCTTCTGGAGAATAGTTGAGGCGTGTGGGACAGACAGGATTGACGGAGGACATCAAAAATGCTCAAAGAAGGGTAGATCGTTTTGTATTATCGCAAAATGGAAGGGAGATTGCCACGGATATGATACTAGAATTGAGGTGGCAGTTATTAAAACAAAGGCGTTTTTCGTTCTGGCAGGATCCTATCATGAAATTCAGTACCAACTTTCTCCTCCGGAACCGAAAACATTTTGATGGTGCACATCTACACAGTGAGAAACGATCATCATAAGAAAAATAAGAGAAATCAGAGCTCGCACGGAGAGATACAAGTATTCTCTTTTCCCGGTCTCTGTTCGAAAGTGGAACAGTAGAGATATAGCTTGAAGGTGATTCGATGATTCCTCTGCCAGGCACTTAATTGTGAATCACGGAGTAACCATGTGGTTGTGGATGTAGCAGTCGTCATGTAGGCTCAATGCCTGGCGTGATGGTATGGGCATGGCATTGGTTGGGTACAGAATACGATCACAGGTGGTTCACATAGCCGGTAATTTGGACACCAGCTATCAGATTTCTAGCTTATGAAGCCCAGTGGCAGTGACGTGCGTTTGAGGTCTCCATGACCTGACACTCAACAGGATAAAGACGAGGGCCGTTCAAAAAGTAATACAACACTTTTTTTTCGTTCGGCCAATATAGGTTGAAAAATGCTTTTTTTTTTGTGGAACATCGTAGAACATTCCCGCTTCAGTCCCTATAGTTTCATGAAGTTCCAATTGTTGGGGCGCTATACACAGCCCTCAAAATGGTGTCTGTAACCATAGAGGTGTCATTACAGTTCTTTTCTCGGAAAACCAGAGCATCGAAGGTATTTACAGGGGCGTGCTGAATGTCTACGGAGACATAGCAGTGAATAAAAGCACGGTGACTCGTTGCTCGAGGCGTCTGTCATCATCGCAGCAAGGTCGCGCAATCATGGCCGATCTCACACGTGCCACCCGATTGCATACAGCTGCGACTTCTGCAGTGTTGGAACGTGCGGACACTCTCCTTCGAGGTGGTCGACAAATCATAGACACATCGCCGCACAAGTGGACGTCTCTGTTGGTCGTGCTGGCATACTCGTCCACCATTTGCAATAGTCAAAAGCTTGTGCCGGCTGGGTTTCTCCCCATCTAAAAGAAGACCATTAAAGAACAACGAGGGACCATTTGGGTGGAATTGCTTGCGCTTTACGAGGCTGATCGTGACAGTTTTTGTCGATTATCGTCACAGAACGGTGCTAAACCATCTCCCGTCCGAATCAGAAGTTCAAAGTCGCACCCACAACCGGTAAAGTCATGATGATGGTCTTCGAGGACTGTGAAGGGGATATTCCGTTTGATGTCGTCCCTCAGGTGCAATGATCAACTGTGAAGTGTATTGTGCTACCCTCAGGATACTGAAGAAAACACTTCAGCGTCTTCGTTGCCACTAAAAATGCAAGCGAATCTCTCCTTCTCCAAGACAACAGAAGGCCTGACACAAGTCCGCCCATCCAACAGAAGCTCACAAAACGTCATTGGACTGTTCTTCCTCAACCATCCTTCAGCCAAGATCTCGCACCTTCCATCTGTTTGTTCCAATGAAAGACACACTCCGCGGGAAGCAGTGCGTGGATGACGAGGAGGTTATTAGGTTACTGACGCAGCAAGGCGTTGGCTCCGACGTCGACCAGTAGTATAGTACCGTGAGGGCGTACAGGCCTTCCAGCAAGGTGGCTAAGGCCGTCGCATTGAGCGGAAATCATGTTTAAAAAAGAGGGCTCTGTAGCCAAAAGGGTGAGGGATAATAAGGTTTATTGGGACCCTGAATAAAGCCAGCCTCCTCTGATACAAAAAAGCGTTGGTTATTAAGCGCCCCTTGTAAAACCCCATGTGGGCCTTTCTGTTCTGAGCTGCCGCGATACAGAGAGGATAAAGTTTTCAAAATCCAAGCTCAGTGCCGAGGATGGCGCGCCGCCACTTGTTAGCAACTACTGCTGATTAACTCTGATACAGAGTCGCAGCAGCGTGGAATGATGTACCCGAATCTGTCATCCAAGCTCAGTTTCAATAGACGTCCAAGCAGATTAGAGCCTTTGTTACTAGCAGAGGTGGGAGCTCGGTGTACTAAATTACACATTCTCGATACCTCCAAATCACCTGCAAATTTAATTATTCGTCCCTCCTACTAATTTAGTTATTAGCTACGTTTCCTGGTGTTACAGTCTCAATCGCCAACAGCGTCCTGTGGTTGGAGATAAATTGTAAACAACGTGACAAATAGACTTGAACATAAATGAAGATGCTTACCAAGCCTGCGGGTTGCGTTGCCGTATTTGACAATGGGCGGCACCTCTGCAGTGTCCTCAATAAGTTATTTCTTTCAACCGTGGTCAGAAGAGTGTTAAGTGTACTTCTGTGTGCATTATACCGGACGTAAGTAATCCTAACGTGGACAAATTGTGGTGTCACCGCCAGACACCACACTTGCTAGGTGGTCGCTTAAATCGGCCGCGGTCCATTTAGTACATGTCGGACCCGCGTGTCGCCACTGTGTGATCGCAGACCTAGCGCCACCACAAGGCAGGTCTCGAGATACGGACGAGCACTCGCCCCAGTTGTACGGACGACATTGCTAGCGACAATACGGACGAAGCCTTCCTCTCATTTGCCGAGAGACAGTTAGAATAGCCTTCTGCTGAGTCCATGGCTACGACCTAGCAAGGCGCCATTAGCCTTACCTAGTTTGAGAGTTATCGTATAAATGTCTCAAGAAGAACTTTGTAAACCAACAAAGAATAAAGTTAAGTATATTCCATAGCTACGTATTTTCTTGATAGCAGTCATAACGTATCCTGTTCCAGACTTGACGCCAGTCGGTGTGTGTGTGTACGCGTGCCTTTCGGCTCCCTTCTCAGTGTGGCGTAACTAGCTTGTTACGCCACAACACAAATTGTTGGTGATCGTTTGGCGAGTGATTCCATAATCAATGTAGCGAAAGTGTTTCGTTTTTCGAGAGGCACAGATCAGAGATTAATACCGCATACAGTGAAAGCGGAAAAAACATCATCTGTTAAGTTACACTGCGGGTGGAAGTATATGTTGAGTGATCGTGACAGATGATAATTGAAGACGTTTGCGACGAAAAATAAGAGGACGGCAGCTGCTAAAATCACAGCAGAACTGAATGTTTCACTCGCGAACTCTGACACACCAAAGCAGCACGAAGAGAGCTCCATAATCAGGAAATTATATGGTGAGCTAGAATTCGAAAACCACACATGAGTAATCCAAATGTTCGCAACAAGAAATGGTACTGCTGAAACCATAAAACCGGGACTACGGAGCAATGGTCTATTTTTATGAGGGCGAGGATGAGTTGTTGCATCTTCCCCGTCCACCATAATCACCAGATTACTGGGCGTTCGTGGTCTACTTTTGAGAGAAAGGTGTGTGATCGCTATCGACCTCTACCATCATTATTTGAATGTACTGTTGTTTTTCAGGCACAATGGCATAATATTACCTTGAAAACCATGAATAACCTTTATTTATCCACTTTGAGATAATTGGAAGCTGTCCCGAATGACATCGTGTTTCCTGCACCATATTACGTATAATAACGCGATTGTCCTCTCCCGCATATGATAAGGTGATTCCTTATTTCTATATATTTCAAAGTCGCTGTATCAAATTGTAATAATATTGCTTGCACATGGGTTGCCTGGTATAATTTTATACTGATTACTTTGGATGCCAACATTTTAAGTTTGGCTTAACCGTGAGCCGCCCGCTGTGGCCTAGCAGTTCTAAAGGCTTCTCTCCGGAACCTCGCTGCTGTTACTGTCGCAGGTTCGAATCCTGCTTCTAGTATGGATGTATGTGATATCCTTAGGTTAGTTAGGTTTAAGTAGTTTTAAGTCTAGTGGACTGATGACCTCAGATGTTAAGTCCCATAGTGCTTAGAGCAATTTGAACTTAACCGTGACTCTACTGCGCATTAATCTGAAATCGCAAATATCTTCCATCAACTACCTTAACTCGAAAATTTGTTACACGTTTTGGCGCATTATGCATCTGTCATCAGGTGGATTCACTTAAATGAACATAATAGATGATTTGTATGTACTACACTTTCCTTAAGTTAAGTGCACAAACGTTCCGTAAACCACAGCATAGTTTCCCGAATCGTGTTTATGTTAGACACTTTATTATTTTCGGAAGCATGTAATGTAAATGCGATTCCGGAAAGCCGACTGTGATTAATGAACGACAGTGCAACATGTTGCTCATAAAATCGTACATGCAAGGCATCTACGTTACGGTAGTTTAATTGAATTCATGAAATGTATTCGCAGTTGCAAATACGAACAACCATCAACTAAATAAAGGAAGACGACAATGGAATCTTGTGCTAGACCG